>NW_026547715.1:0-18828 GCF_027596085.1 Anoplopoma fimbria | reverse complement strand
TTTATGATTTTTTCAACATACTATACTATGACTTTTTTTTCGACATACTATACTATGACTTTTTTATGACTTTTTCGACATACTATACTCTGACTTTTTTTACTTTTTTCGACATACTATACTATGACTTTTTTCGACATACTATACTATGACTTTTTTATGATTTTTTCGACATTCTATACTATGACTTTTTTCGACATACTATACTATGACCTTTTCGACATACTATACTATGACTTTTTTTATAACTTTTTCGACATACTATACTATGACTTTTTTCGACATACTATACTATGACTTTTCTCGACATACTATACAATGACTTTTTTATAATTTTTTCGACATACTATACTATGACTTTTCGACATACTATACTATGACTTTTTATGATTTTTTCGATATACTATACTTGACTTTTTTCGACATACTATACTATGACTTTTTCGACATACTATACTATAACCTATTTTATAACTTTTTCGACATACTATACTATGACTTTTTTATGATTTTTTCGACATACTATACTATGACTTTTTATTTTTTTTTCGACATACTATACTATGACTTTTTATGACTTTTTCGACATACTATACTATGACTTTTTCGACATACTATACTATGACTTTTTTTGACATACTATACTATGACTTTTTTATAATTTTTTCGACATACTATACTATGACTTTTTTCGACATACTATACTATGACCTTTTCGACATACTATACTATGACTTTTTTTATAACTTTTTCGACATACTATACTATGACTTTTTTATGATTTTTTTCGACATACTATACTATGACTTTTTTTCGACATACTATACTATGACTTTTTTCATAACTTTTTCGACATACTATACTATGACTTTTTATTTTTTTCGACATACTATACTATGACTTTTTTCGACGTACTATACAATGACGTTTTTATGATTTTTTCGACATACTATACTATGACTTTTTTCGACATACTATACTATGACTTTTTTATGATTTTTTTCGACATACTATACTATGACTTTTCGACATACTATACTATGACTTTTTTATGATTTTTTCGATATACTATACTATGACTTTTTCGCCATACTATACTATGACTTTTTCGACATACTATACTATAACCTATTTTATAACTTTTTCGACATACTATACTATGACTTTTTATTTTTTTCGACATACTATGACTTTTTTAAGATTTCTTTGACATACTATACTATGACTTTTTATGACTTTTTTCGACATACTATACTATGACTTTTTTCGACATACTATACTATGACTTTTTTTACTTTTTTCAACATACTATACTATGACTTTTTTATGATTTTTTCGACATACTATACTATGACTTTTTTCGACATACTATACAATTACATTTTTCGACATACAATACTATGACTTTTCTATGATTTTTTCGACATTCTATACTATGACTTTTCTATGATTTTTTCGACATTCTATACTATGACTTTTTCGACATACTATACTATAACTTTTTTATAACTTTTTTGACATACTATACAATGACTTTTTATGACTTTTTTTGACATACTATACTATGACATTTTTCGACATACTATACTATGACTTTTTTATGATTTTTTCGACATTCTATACTGTGAATTTTTTTCGACATACTATAATATGACATTTCGACATACTATACTATGACTTTTTTTTATAACTTTTTCGACATACTATACTATGACTTTTTTATGATTTTTTCGACATACTATACTATAACCTATTTTATAACTTTTTCGACATACTATACTATGACTTTTTATTTTTTTCGACATACTATGACTTTTTTAAGATTTCTTTGACATACTATACTATGACTTTTTATGACTTTTTCGACATACTATACTATGACTTTTTTCGACATACTATACTCTGACTTTTTTTACTTTTTTCAACATACTATACTATGACTTTTTTATGATTTTTTTGACATACTATACTATGACTTTTTTCGACATACTATACAATTACATTTTTTCGACATACAATACTATGACTTTTCTATGATTTTTTCGACATTCTATACTATGACTTTTCTATGATTTTTTCGACATAAAGTACTATGACTTTTTTTCGACATACTATACTATGACCTTTTCGACATACTATACTATGACTTTTTTATAACTTTTTCGACATACTATACTATGACTTTTTTATGATTTTTTTCGACATACTATACTTTGACTTTTTTCGACATACTATACTATGACTTTTTTCATAACTTTTTCGACATACTATACTATGACTTTTTATTTTTTTCGACATACTATACTATGACTTTTTTCGACGTACTATACAATGACTTTTTTATGATTTTTCGACATACTATACTATGACTTTTCGACATACTATACTATGACTTTTTTATGATTTTTTCGACATACTATACTATGACTTTTCGACATACTATACTATGACTTTTTTATGATTTTTTCGATATACTATACTATGACTTTTTTCGCCATACTATACTATGACTTTTTCGACATACTATACTATAACCTTTTTTATAATTTTTTCGACATACTATACTATGACTTTTTATTTTTTTCGACATACTATGACTTTTTTAAGGTTTCTTTGACATACTATACTATGACTTTTTATGACTTTTTCGACATACTACACTATGACTTTTTCGACATACTATACTCTGACTTTTTTACTTTTTTCAACATACTATACTATGACTTTTTTATGATTTTTTTCGACATACTATACTATGACTTTTTTCGACATACTATACAATTACATTTTTCGACATACAATACTATGACTTTTCTATGATTTTTTCGACATTCTATACTATGACTTTTCTATGATTTTTTCGACATTCTATACTATGACTTTTTCGACATACTATACTATGACTTTTTTATAATTTTTTCGACATACTATACTATGACTTTTTTCGACATACTATACTATGACCTTTTCGACATACTATACTATGACTTTTTTTATAACTTTTTCGACATACTATACTATGACTTTTTTATGATTTTTTCGACATACTATACTATGACTTTTTCGACATACTATACTATCACTTTTTCGACATACTATACTATGACTTTTTTATGATTTTTTCGACATACTATACTCTGACTTTATACGACATACTATACTATGACTTTTCAACATACTATACTATGACTTTTTTATGATTTTTTCGATACACTATACTATGACTTTTTCGACATACTATACTATAACTTTTTTATAACTTTTTTGACATACTATACAATGACTTTTTATGACTTTTTTTGACATACTATACTATTACTTTTTTCGACATACTATACTATGACTTTTTTAATGACTTTTTCGACATACTATACTATGAATTTTTTCGACATACTATAATATGACATTTCGACATACTATACTATGACTTTTTTATAATTTTTTCGACATACTATACTATGACTTTTCGACATACTATACTATAACCTTTTTTATAACTTTTTCGACATACTATACTATGACTTTTTATTTTTTTCGACATACTATGACTTTTTTAAGATTTCTTTGACATACTATACTATGACTTTTTATGACTTTTTTCGACATACTATACTATGACTTTTTTCGACATACTATACTCTGACTTTTTTACTTTTTTCAACATACTATACTATGACTTTTTTATGATTTTTTCGACATACTATACTATGACTTTTTTCAACATACTATACAATTACATTTTTTCGACATACAATACTATGACTTTTCTATGATTTTTTCGACATTCTATACTATGACTTTTCTATGATTTTTTCGACATTCTATACTATGACTTTTTTCGACATACTATACTATGACTTTTTTATAATTTTTTCGACATACTATACTATGACTTTTTTCGACATACTATACTATGACCTTTTCGACATACTATACTATGACTTTTTTTATAACTTTTTCGACATACTATACTATGACTTTTTTCGACATACTATACTATGACCTTTTCGACATACTATACTGTGACTTTTCGACATACTATACTATGACTTTTTTATGATTTTTTCGACATACTATACTCTGACTTTATACGACATACTATACTATGACTTTTCAACATACTATACTATGACTTTTTTATGATTTTTTCGATACACTATACTATGACTTTTTCGACATACTATACTATGACTTTTTTAAGATTTTTTTGACATACTATACAATGACTTTTTATGACTTTTTTTGACATACTATACTATTACTTTTTTCGACATACTATACTATGACTTTTTTAATGATTTTTTCGACATACTATACTATGACTTTTTTCGACATACTATACTATGACCTTTTCGACATACTATACTATGACTTTTTTTATAACTTTTTCGACATACTATACTATGACTTTTTTATGATTTTTTCGACATACTATACTATGACTTTTTTTCGACATACTATACTATGACTTTTTCATAACTTTTTCGACATACTATACTATGACTTTTTATTTTTTTCGACATACTATACTATGACTTTTCTCGACATACTATACAATGACTTTTTTATAATTTTTTCGACATACTATACTATGACTTTTCGACATACTATACTATGACTTTTTTATGATTTTTTTCGACATACTATACTATGACTTTTCGACATACTATACTATGACTTTTTTATGATTTTTTCGATATACTATACTATGACTTTTTTCGCCATACTATACTATGACTTTTCGACATACTATACTATAACCTTTTTTATAACTTTTTCGACATACTATACTATGACTTTTTGTTTTTTTCGACATACTATGACTTTTTTAAGATTTCTTTGACATACTATACTATGACTTTTTATGACTTTTTTCGACATACTATACTATGACTTTTTTCGACATACTATACTCTGACTTTTTTACTTTTTTCAACATACTATACTATGACTTTTTTATGATTTTTTCGACATACTATACTATGACTTTTTTCGACATACTATACAATTACATTTTTCGACATACAATACTATGACTTTTCTATGATTTTTTCGACATACTATACTATGACTTTTCTATGATTTTTTCGACATTCTATACTATGACTTTTTTCGACATACTATACTATGACTTTTTTATAATTTTTTCGACATACTATACTATGACTTTTTTCGACATACTATACTATGACCTTTTCGACATAATATACTATGACTTTTTTATAACTTTTTCGACATACTATACTATGACTTTTTTATGATTTTTTCGACATACTATACTGTGACTTTTTTCGACATACTATACTGTGACTTTTCGACATACTATACTATGACTTTTTTATGATTTTTTCGACATACTATACTCTGACTTTATACGACATACTATACTATGACTTTTCAACATACTATACTATGACTTTTTTATGATTTTTTCGATACACTATACTATGACCTTTTTGACATAGTATACTATGACTTTTTTCATAACTTTTTTGACATACTATACAATGACTTTTTATGACTTTTTTTGACATACTATACTATTACTTTTTTCGACATACTATACTATGACTTTTTTATGATTTTTTTCGACATTCTATACTGTGAATTTTTTCGACATACTATAATATGACATTTCGACATACTATACTATGACTTTTTTATAACTTTTTCGACATACTATACTATGACTTTTTTATGACTTTTTCGACATACTATACTATAACCTATTTTATAATTTTTTCGACATACTATACTATGACTTTTTATTTTTTTCGACATACTATGACTTTTTTAAGATTTCTTTGACATACTATACTATGACTTTTTATGACTTTTTTCGACATACTATACTATGACTTTTTTCGACATACTATACTATGACTTTTTTTACTTTTTTCAACATACTATACTATGACTTTTTTATGATTTTTTCGACATACTATACTATGACTTTTTTCGACATACTATACAATTACATTTTTCGACATACAATACTATGACTTTTCTATGATTTTTTCGACATTCTATACTATGACTTTTCTATGATTTTTTTCGACATTCTATACTATGACTTTTTTCGACATACTATACTATGACTTTTTTATAATTTTTTCGACATACTATACTATGACTTTTTTCGACATACTATACTATGACCTTTTCGACATAATATACTATGACTTTTTTTTATAACTTTTTCGACATACTATACTATGACTTTTTTATGATTTTTTCGACATACTATACTGTGACTTTTTTGGACATACTATACTGTAACTTTTCGACATACTATACTATAACCTTTTTATGATTTTTTCGACATACTATACTCTGACTTTTTTCGACATACTATACTATGACTTTTCGACATACTATACTATGACTTTTTTATGATTTTTTCGATACACTATAGTATGACTTTTTCGACATGCTATACTATAACTTTTTTATAACTTTTTTGACATACTATACAATGACTTTTTATGACTTTTTTTGACATACTATACTATTACTTTTTTCGACATACTATACTATGACTTTTTTATGATTTTTTCGACATTCTATACTGTGAATTTTTTCGACATACTATAATATGACATTTCGACATACTATACTATGACTTTTTTATAACTTTTTCGACATACTATACTATGACTTTTTTTATAACTTTTTCGACATACTATACTATGACTTTTTTCGACATACTATACTATGACCTTTTCGACATACTATACTATGACTTTTTTAATAACTTTTTCGACATACTATACTATAACCTTTTTATGATTTTTTCGACATACTATACTCTGACTTTTTTCGACATACTATACTATGACTTTTCGACATACTATACTATGACTTTTTTTATGACTTTTTCGACATACTATACTATGACTTTTTTATGATTTTTCGACATACTATACTATGACTTTTTTCGACATACTATACTATGACATTTTTCGACATACTATACTATGACTTTTTTATGATTTTTCGACATACTATACTATGACTTTTTTCGACATACTATACCATGACTTTTTTTATGACTTTTTCGACATACTATACTATGACTTTTTTATGATTTTTTCGACATACTATACTATGACTTTTTTCGACATACTATACTATGACTTTTTTCGACATACTATACTATGACTTTTTTATGATTTTTTCGACATTCTATACTATGACTTTTTTCGACATACTATACTATGACTTTTTTTGACATAATATACTATGACTTTTTTATGATTTTTTCGACATTCTATACTATGACTTTTTTCGACATACTATACTATGACTTTTTTTGACATACTATACTATGACTTTTTTATAATTTTTTCGACATAAAGTACTATGACTTTTTTCGACATACTATACTATGACTTTTTTTATAACTTTTTCGACATACTATACTATGACTTTTTTATGATTTTTTTCGACATACTATACTATGACTTTTTTCGACATACTATACTATGACCTTTTCGACATACTATACTATGACTTTTTTAATAACTTTTTCGACATACTATACTATGACTTTTTTAAGATTTTTTCGACATACTATACTATGACTTTTTTCGACATACTATACTATGACCTTTTCAACATACTATACTATGACTTTTTTTACAACTTTTTCGACATACTATACTATGACTTTTCGATATACTATACTATGACTTTTTAATGATTTTTTCGATACACTATACTAAGACTTTTTCGACATACTATACTACAACTTTTTTCATAACTTTTTTGACATACTATACTATCACCTTTTTATGATTTTTCGACATACTATACTATGACTTTTTACTTTTTTCGACATACTATACTATGACTTTTTTAAGATTTTTTTGACACACTATACTATGACTTTTTTCGACATACTATACTATGACTTTTTTATGACTTTTTCGACATACTATACTATGACTTTTTTTTACTTTTTCGACATATTTTACTATGACTTTTTTATGATTTTTTCGACAATCTATACTATGACTTTTTTCGACATACTATACTATGACTTTTTTCGACATACTATACTATGACCTTTTTGACATAGTATACTATGACTTTTTTCATAACTTTTTCTACATACTATACTATGACTATTTTATGATTTTTTCGACATACTATTCTATGACTTTTTCGACATACAATGCTATGACTTTTTTTATAACTTTTTTGACATACTATTCTATGACTTTTTATTTTTTCCGACATACTATACTATGACTTTTTTCGACATACTATACTATGACTTTTTTTTGACATACTATACTATGACTTTTCGACATACTATACTATGACTTTTTTCATGACTTTTTCGACATACTATACTATGACTTTTTTATGATTTTTTCGACATACTATACTATGACTTTTTTCGACATACTATACTATGACATTTTTCGACATACTATACTATGACTTTTCTATGATTTTTTCGACATTCTATACTATGACTTTTTTCGACATACTATACTATGACTTTTTTATAATTTTTTCGACATACTATACTATGACTTTTTTCGACATACTATACTATGACTTTTTTTGACATACTATACTATGACTTTTTTATAATTTTTTCGACATAAAGTACTATGACTTTTTTCGACATACTATACTATGACCTTTTCGACATGCTAAACTATGACTTTTTTAATAACTTTTTCGACATACTATACTATAACCTTTTTATGATTTTTTCGACATACTATACTATTACTTTTTTCGACATACTATACTATGACCTTTTCAACATACTATACTATGACTTTTTTATAACTTTTTCGACATACTATACTATGACTTTTCGACATACTATACTATGACTTTTTAATGATTTTTTCGATACACTATACTAAGACTTTTTCGACAATACTATACTACAACTTTTTTCATAACTTTTTTGACATACTATACTATGACCTTTTTATGATTTTTCGACATACTATACTATGACTTTTTTTGACATACTATACTATGACTTTTTTATAATTTTTTCGACATTTAAGATTTGAGATTTTTTTGACATACTATACTATGACTTTTTTCGACATACTATACTATGACTTTTTTATGATTTTTTCGACATTCTATACTATGACTTTTTTCGACATACTATACTATGACTTTTTGGCATACTATACTATGACTTTTTTATAATTTTTTCGACATACAATACTATGACTTTTTCTGACATACTATACTATGAGTTTTTATCACTTTTTCGACATACTATACTATGACTTTTTTATGATTTTTTTCAACATACTATACTATGACTTTTTTATGATTTTTTCGACATTCTATACGATGACTTTTTTCGACATACTATACTATGACTTTTTTTGACATACTATACTATGACTTTTTTATGATTTTTTCGACATACTATACTATGACTTTTTTCGACATACTATACTATGACTTTTTTCGACATAAAGTACTATGACTTTTTTCGACATACTATACTATGACCTTTTCGACATACTATACTATGACTTTTTTTATAACTTTTTCGACATACTATACTATGACTTTTTTATGATTTTTTCGACATACTATACGATGACTTTTTTCGACATACTATACTATGACCTTTTCGACATGCTAAACTATGACTTTTTTTATAACTTTTTCGACATACTATACTATGACTTTTCGACATACTATACTATGACTTTTTTATGATTTTTTCGATACACTATACTAAGACTTTTTCGACAATACTATACTACAACTTTTTTCATAACTTTTTTGACATACTATAATATGACCTTTTTATGATTTTTCGACATACTATACTATGACATTTTTCGACATACTATACTATGACTTTTTTATGATTTTTTCGACATTCTATACTATGACTTTTTTCGACATACTATACTATGACTTTTTTTGACATACTATACTATGACTTTTTTATAATTTTTTCGACATTCTATACTATGACTTTTTTCGACATACTATACTATGACTTTTTTTGACATACTATACTATGACTTTTTTATAATTTTTTCGACATAAAGTACTATGACTTTTTTCGACATACTATACTATGACCTTTTTTTATAACTTTTTCGACATACTATACTCTGACTTTTTTATGATTTTTTTCGACATACAATACTATGACTTTTTTTGACATACTATACTATGACCTTTTCGACATACTATACTATGACTTTTTTTATAACTTTTTCGACATACTATACTATGACTTTTTTATGATTTTTTCGACATACTATACTATGACTTTTTTCGACATACTATACTATGACCTTTTCAACATACTATACTATGACTTTTTTTATAACTTTTCGACATACTATACTATGACTTTTCGACATACTATACTATGACTTTTTTATGATTTTTTCGATACAATATACTATGACTTTTTCGACATACTATACTATGACTTTTTATTTTTTTCGACATACTATACTATGACTTTTTTAAGATTCTTTTGACATACTATACTATGACTTTTTTCGACATACTATACTATGACTTTTTTATGACTTTTTCGACATACTATACTCTGACTTTTTTTACTTTTTTCGACATATTATACTATGACTTTTTTATGATTTTTTCGACATACTATACTATGACTTTTTTATGATTTTTTCGACATTCTATACTATGACTTTTTTCGACATACTATACTATGACTTTTTTCGACATACTATACTATGACTTTTTTATAATTTTTTCGACATACTATACAATGACTTTTTTCGACATACTATAATATGACCTTTTCGACATACTATACTATGACTTTTTTCATAACTTTTTCGACATACTATACTATGACTATTTTATGATTTTTTCGACATACTATACTATGACCTTTTTCGACATACTATTCTATGACTTTTTCGACATACAATGCTATGACTTTTTTTATAACTTTTTTGACATACTATTCTATGACTTTTTATTTTTTTCGACATACTATACTATGACTTTTTTTGACATACTATACTATGACTTTTTTATGATTTTTTCGACATTCTATACTATGACTTTTTTCGACATACTATACTATGACTTTTTTTGACATACTATACTATGACTTTTTTATGATTTTTTTCGACATACTATACTATGACTTTTTTCGACATACTATACTATGACCTTTTCGACATACTATACTATGACTTTTTTAATAACTTTTTCGACATACTATACTATGACTTTTTTATGATTTTTTCGACATACTATACTCTGACTTTTTCGACATACTATACTATGACTTTTCGACATACTATACTATGACTTTTTTATGATTTTTTCGATACACTATACTATGACTTTTTCAACATACTATACTACAACTTTTTTCATAACTTTTTTGACATACTATACTATGACCTTTTTATGATTTTTCGACATACTATACTATGACTTTTTTTACTTTTTTCGACATACTATACTATGACTTTTTTATGATTTTTTCGACATACTATACTATGACTTTTTTATGATTTTTTCGACATTCTATACTATGACTTTTTTCGACATACTATACTATGACTTTTTCGACATACAATGCTATGACTTTTTTTATAACTTTTTTGACATACTATTCTATGACTTTTTATTTTTTTCGACATACTATACTATGACTTTTTTCGACATACTATACTATGACTTTTTTTGACATACTATACTATGACTTTTTTATAATTTTTTCGACATTCTATACTATGACTTTTTTCGACATACTATACTATGACTTTTTTCGACATACTATACTATGACTTTTTATGACTTTTTTCGACATACTATACTATGACTTTTTTTGACATACTATACTATGACCTTTTCGACATACTATACTATGACTTTTTTTATAACTTTTTCGACATACTATACTCTGACTTTTTTTTTCGACATACTATACTATGACTTTTCGACATACTATACTATGACTTTTTTATGATTTTTTCGATACACTATACTATGACTTTTTCAACATACTATACTACAACTTTTTTCATAACTTTTTTGACATACTATACTATGACCTTTTTATGATTTTTCGACATACTATACCATGACTTTTTACTTTTTTCGACATATTATACTATGACTTTTTTATGATTTTTTCGACATACTATACTATGACTTTTTTATGATTTTTTCGACATACTATACTGTGACTTTTTATCACTTTTTTCGACATACTTTACTATGACTTTTTTCGAGATACTATACTATGACTTTTTTCAACATACTATACTATGACCTTTTTATGATTTTTACGACATACTATACTATAACTTTTTTAAGATTTTTTCGACATACTATACTATGACTTTTTATGACTTTTTTCGACATACTATACTATGACTTTTTTCGACATACTATACTATGACTTTTTTATGATTTTTTCGACATTCTATACTATGACTTTTTTCGACATACTATACTATGACTTTTTTCGACATACTATACTATGACTTTTTTATGATTTTTTTCGACATACTATACTATGACTTTTTTCGACATACTATACTATGACCTTTTTGACATAGTATACTATGACTTTTTTCATAACTTTTTCTACATACTATACTATGACTTTTTTATCATTTTTTCGACATACTATACTCTGACTTTTTTTTCGACATACTATACTATGACTTTTCGACATACTATACTATGACTTTTTTATGATTTTTTTCGATACACTATACTATGACTTTTTCGACATACTATACTACAACTTTTTTCATAATACTTTTTTGACATACTATACTATGACCTTTTTATGATTTTTCGACATACTATACTATGACTTTTTACTTTTTTCGACATACTATACTCTGACTTTTTTATGATTTTTTTCGACATACTATACTATGACTTTTTTATGATTTTTTCGACATTCTATACTATGACTTTTTTCGACATACTATACTATGACTTTTTCGACATACAATGCTATGACTTTTTTTATAACTTTTTTGACATACTATTCTATGACTTTTTATTTTTTTCGACATACTATACTATGACTTTTTTCGACATACTATACTATGACTTTTTTGACATACTATACTATGACTTTTTTATGATTTTTTCGACATTCTATACTATGACTTTTTCCGACATACTATACTATGACTTTTTTTGACATACTATGCTATGACTTTTTTATGATTTTTTTCGACATACTATACTATGACTTTTTTCGACATACTATACCATGACCTTTTCGACATACTATACCATGACTTTTTTAATAACTTTTTCGACATACTATACTCTGACTTTTTTCGACATACTATACTATGACTTTTCGACATACTATACTATGACTTTTTTATGATTTTTTCGATACACTATACTATGACTTTTTTCGACATACTATACTACAACTTTTTTCATAACTTTTTTGACGTACTATACTATGACCTTTTTATGATTTTTCGACATACTATACTATGACTTTTTACTTTTTTCGACATATTATACTATGACTTTTTTATGATTTTTTCGACGTACTATACTATGACTTTTTTATGATTTTTTCGACATACTATACTGTGACTTTTTATCACTTTTTTCGACATACTATACTATGACTTTTTTCAATTTACTATACTATGACTTTTTTCAACATACTATACTATGACCTTTTTATGATTTTTTCGACATACTATACTATGACTTTTTTATGATTTTTTCGACATACTATACTATGACTTTTTCATGATTTTTTCGACATACTATACTATGACTTTTTTCGACATACTATACTGTGACTTTTTTCGACATACTATACTATGACCTTTTTATGATTTTTCGACATACTATACCATGACTTTTTTTATGACTTTTTCGACATACTATACTATGACTTTTTATGATTTTTTCGACATACTATACTATGACTTTTTTCGACATTCTATACTATGACTTTTTTATGATTTTTTCGACATACTATACTATGACTTTTTCGACATACTATACTATGACTTTTTTATGATTTTTTCGACATACTATACTTGACTTTTTTTTTTTAACTTTTTCTACATACTATACTATGACTTTTTCATGATTTTTTCGACATACTATACTATGACTTTTTTCGACATACTATACTATGACTTTTTCGACATACTATACTATAACTTTTTTATGATTTTTCGACATACTATACTATGACTTTTTTATGATTTTTTCGATACACTATACTATGACTTTTTCGACATACTATACTACAACTTTTTTCATAACTTTTTTGACATACTATACTATGACCTTTTTATGATTTTTCGACATACTATACTATGACTTTTTACTTTTTTCGACATACTATACTATGACTTTTTTATGATTTTTTCGACATACTATACTATGACTTTTTTATGATTTTTTCGACATACTATACTGTGACTTTTTATCACTTTTTTCGACATACTTTACTATGACTTTTTTCGAGATACTATACTATGACTTTTTTCGACATACTATACTATGACCTTTTCGACATAGTATACTATGACTTTTTCATGATTTCTTCGACATACTATACTATGACTTTTTTTTTGACATACTATACTATGACTTTTTTCGACATACTATACTATAACTTTTTCTATGACTTTTTCGACATACTATACTATGACTTTTTTATGATTTTTTCGACATTCTATACTATGACTTTTTTCGACATACTATACTATGACTTTTTTTGACATACTATACTATGACTTTTTTATAATTTTTTCGACATAAAGTACTATGACTTTTTCGACATACTATACTATGACCTTTTCGACATACTATACTATGACTTTTTTAATAACTTTTTCGACATACTATACTATGACTTTTTTATGATTTTTTTTCGACATACTATACTATGACTTTTTTCACATACTATACTATGACCTTTTTATGATTTTTACGACATACTATACTATAACTTTTTTAAGATTTTTTCGACATACTATACTATGACTTTTTATGACTTTTTTCGACATACTATACTATGACTTTTTTCGACATACTATACTATGACTTTTTTCGACATACTATACTATGACCTTTTTATGATTTTTCGACATACTATACTATGACTTTTTTAAGATTTTTTCGACATACTATACTATGACTTTTTATGATTTTTTTCGACATACTATACTATGACTTTTTTCGACATACTATACTATGACCTTTTTATGATTTTTACGACATACTATACTATGACTTTTTCGACATACTATACTATGACTTTTTTATGATTTTTTCGACATACTATACTTGACTTTTTTTTAACTTTTTCTACATACTATACTATTACTTTTTCATGATTTCTTCGACATACTATACTATGACTTTTTTCGACATACTATACTATGACTTTTTCGACATACTATACTATAACTTTTTTATGATTTTTCGACATACTATACTATGACTTTTTTATGATTTTTTCGACATACTATACTATGACTTTTTTAAGATTTTTTTCGACATACTATACTATGACTTTTTATGACTTTTTTCGACATACAATACTATGACTTTTTTTCATGACTTATTCGACATACTATACTCTGACTTTTTTTCGACATACTATACTATGACTTTTTTCGACATACTATACTATGACTTTTTTCATGACTTATTCGACATACTATACTCTGACTTTTTTTTACTATGACTTTTTTTCGACATTCTATACTATGACTTTTTTATGATTTTTTCGACATACTATACTATTACTTTTTTCGACATACTATACTATGACTTTTTTTTTTCATACTATACTATGACTTTTTTATGATTTTTTCGACATACTATACTATGACTTTTTTCGACATACTATACTATGACTTTTCCGATATACTATACTATACCTTTTTCTATGACTTTTTTAACATACTACACTATGACTTTTTTATAACTTTTTCGACATACTATACTATGACTTTTTTATGATTTTTTCGACATACTATACTATGAATTTTTTAAGATTTTTTTCGACATACTATACTATGACTTTTTATGACTTTTTTCGACATACAATACTATGACTTTTTTCATGACTTATTCGACATACTATACTCTGACTTTTTCGACATACTATACTATGACTTTTTCGACATACTATACTATGACTTTTTTCATGACTTATTCGACATACTATACTCTGACTTTTTTTACTTTTTTCGACATTCTATACTATGACTTTTTTATGATTTTTTCGACATACTATACTATTACTTTTTTCGACATACTATACTATGACTTTTTTCGACATACTATACTATGACTTTTTTTATGATTTTTTTGACATACTATACTATGACTTTTTTCGACATACTATACTATGACTTTTCCGATATACTATACTATAACTTTTTCTATGACTTTTTCGACATACTACACTATGACTTTTTTATGACTTTTTCGACATACTATACTATGACTTTTTTATGATTTTTTCGACATACTATACTATGACTTTTTTATGATTTTTTCGACATACTATACTGTGACTTTTTATCACTTTTTTCGACATACTTTACTATGACTTTTTTCGAGATACTATACTATGACTTTTTTCGACATACTATACTATGACCTTTTTATGATTTTTACGACATACTATACTATAACTTTTTTAAGATTTTTTTCGACATACTATACTATGACTTTTTATGACTTTTTTCGACATACTATACTATGACTTTTTTCGACATACTATACTATGACTTTTTTCGACATACTATACTATGACTTTTTTATGATTTTTTCGACATACTATACTATGACTTTTTTAAGATTTTTTTCGACATACTATACTATGACTTTTTATGACTTTTTTCGACATGCTATACTATGACTTTTTTTTCGACATACTATACTATGACTTTTTCAACATACTATACTATGACCTTTTTATGATTTTTACGACATACTATACTATGACTTTTTCGACATACTATACTATGACTTTTTTATGATTTTTTCGACATACTATACTGTGACTTTTTATCACTTTTTTCGACATACTTTACTATGACTTTTTTCGAGATACTATACTATGACTTTTTTCGACATACTATACTATGACCTTTTTCGACATAGTATACTATGACTTTTTTATGATTTCTTTCGACATACTATACTATGACTTTTTTTCAACATACTATACTATGACTTTTTTTCAACATACTATACTATGACTTTTTATAACTTTTTCGACATACTATACTATGACTTTTTTATGATTTTTTCACGACATACTATACTATGACTTTTTTCGACATACTTTTTTTTACGATACTATGACTTTTTTTGACATACTATACTATGACTTTTTTATAATTTTTTCGACATAATACTATGACTTTTTCGACATACTATACTATGACCTTTTCGACATACTATACTATGACTTTTTTAATAACTTTTTCGACATACTATACTATGACTTTTTTATGATTTTTTCGACATACTATACTATGACTTTTTTCGACATACTATACTATGACCTTTTTATGATTTTTACGACATACTATACTATAACTTTTTTAAGATTTTTTTCGACATACTATACAATGACTTTTTATGACTTTTTCGACATACTATACTATGACTTTTTTTTCGACATACTATACTATGACTTTTTTCGACATACTATACTATGACCTTTTTATGATTTTTACGACATACTATACTATGACTTTTTAAGATTTTTCGACATACTATACTATGACTTTTTATGATTTTTCGACATACTATACTATGACTTTTTCGACATACTATACTATGACCTTTTTATGATTTTTATACATACTATTTATGACTTTTTCGACATACTATACTATGACTTTTTTATGATTTTCGACATACTATACTTGACTTTTTTTTGACTTTTTTCTACATACTATACTATTACTTTTTTTTCTTTACTATACTATGACTTTTTCGACATACTATACTATGACTTTTTCATGATTTTTACGACATACTATACTATAACTTTTTTATGATTTTTTTCGACATACTATACTATGACTTTTTTATGATTTTTTTCGACATACTATACTATGACTTTTTTAAGATTTTTCGACATACTATACTATGACTTTTTATGACTTTTTTCGACATACAATACTATGACTTTTTCATGACTTATTTCGACATACTATACTCTGACTTTTTTCGACATACTATACTATGACTTTTTTCGACATACTATACTATGACTTTTTTCATGACTTATTCGACATACTATACTCTGACTTTTTTTACTTTTTTCGACATTCTATACTATGACTTTTTTATGATTTTTTTGACATACTATACTATTACTTTTTATCACATACTATACTATGACTTTTTACATACTATACTATGACTTTTTTATGATTTTTTTAAGGCATACTATACTATGACCTTTTTATGATTTTTTACGACATACTATACTATAACTTTTTGGTGATTTTTTCGATATACTATACTATGACCTTTATGACTTTTTAACATACTATACTATGACTTTTTTATGACTTTTTTCGACATACTATACTATGACTTTTTTATGATTTTTTTCGACATACTATACTATGACTTTTTTATGATTTTTTCGACATACTATACTGTGACTTTTTATGACTTTTTTCGACATACTTTACTATGACTTTTTTTCACATACTATACTATGACTTTTCGACATACTATACTATGACCTTTTTATGATTTTTTCGACATACTATACTATGACTTTTTATATTTTTTCGACATACTATACTATGACTTTTT
>NW_026547713.1:0-516 GCF_027596085.1 Anoplopoma fimbria | reverse complement strand
GGAGATGAATAACTGGGCATTGAATTTGAATTGAAGTTGGGTCAACCACAACTACTCAAGCAAGCAGTAAAGCTAATAGCCAGATATACCTTGATTTTGTGTGAAATACAGTACATTTGTATTAATAATTCATTTTAAACTGCTAAAACAAAATTCCCCAGCATTCCATGACTTTGCCCCCAAAAATTATCATTGCTTTCCTGAAAATCCATGATATTCCAAAATTCCATGACCTGTGGGAACCCTGCAAGCAACTGCTACACATTCTTGTGTGAATAAGACCATACAGCCTGTCTTACTAGACCCTTCTCTTGATTGATATATTGCGATGCTTGGCAACAGAGATGGAAGATTAGAACTATTTCTTGGAGTAGATGAAATAAATAAATAAATCTCCATAAATGATTGAAAACACAATTTGATATCTTAAACGTGATGGAAGTGGAACTGATGTATAAAAGCAAAATGGCACTTGTGATCATGGTATTGGTACAGATACCCACGGCTGTGGTTACC
>NW_026547712.1:7500-9016 GCF_027596085.1 Anoplopoma fimbria | reverse complement strand
GACAGAGGGATGTGAGGTCTAAGGACAGAGGATGTGAGGGTGTAAGGACAGAGGATGTGAGGGTCTAAGGACAGAGGATGTGAGGGTGTAAGGACAGAGGATGTGAGGGTGTAAGGACAGAGGATGTGAGGGTGTAAGGACAGAGGATGTGAGGGTGTAAGGACAGAGGATGTGAGGGTGTAAGGACAGAGGATGTGAGGGTGTAAGGACAGAGGATGTGAGGGTGTAAGGACAGAGGATGTGAGGGTGTAAGGACAGAGGATGTGAGGGTGTAAGGACAGAGGATGTGAGGGTGTAAGGACAGAGGATGTGAGGGTGTAAGGACAGAGGATGTGAGGGTGTAAGGACAGAGGATGTGAGGGTGTAAGGACAGAGGATGTGAGGGTCTAAGGACAGAGGATGTGAGGGTGTAAGGACAGAGGATGTGAGGGTGTAAGGACAGAGGATGTGAGGGTGTAAGGACAGAGGATGTGAGGGTGTAAGGACAGAGGATGTGAGGGTGTAAGGACAGAGGATGTGAGGGTGTAAGGACAGAGGATGTGAGGGTGTAAGGACAGAGGATGTGAGGGTCTAAGGACAGAGGATGTGAGGGTGTAAGGACAGAGGATGTGAGGGTGTAAGGACAGAGGATGTGAGGGTCTAAGGACAGAGGATGTGAGGGTGTAAGGACAGAGGATGTGAGGGTGTAAGGACAGAGGATGTGAGGGTGTAAGGACAGAGGATGTGAGGGTGTAAGGACAGAGGATGTGAGGGTCTAAGGACAGAGGATGTGAGGGTGTAAGGACAGAGGATGTGAGGGTGTAAGGACAGAGGATGTGAGGGTCTAAGGACAGAGGATGTGAGGGTGTAAGGACAGAGGATGTGAGGGTGTAAGGACAGAGGATGTGAGGGTGTAAGGACAGAGGAGGTGAAGGTGTAAGGACAGAGGATGTGAGGGTGTAAGGACAGAGGATGTGAGGGTGTAAGGACAGAGGATGTGAGGGTGTAAGGACAGAGGATGTGAGGGTGTAAGGACAGAGGATGTGAGGGTGTAAGGACAGAGGATGTGAGGGTGTAAGGACAGAGGATGTGAGGGTGTAAGGACAGAGGATGTGAGGGTGTAAGGACAGAGGATGTGAGGGTGTAAGGACAGAGGATGTGAGGGTGTAAGGACAGAGGATGTGAGGGGGTAAGGACAGAGGATGTGAGGGTGAAGGACAGAGGATGTGAGGACAGAGGATGTGAGGGGTGTAAGGACAGGATGTGAGGGTGTAAGGACAGAGGAGGTGAGGGTGTAAGGACAGAGGATGTGAGGGTCTAAGGACAGAGGATGTGAGGGTATAAGGACAGAGGATGTGAGAGGGTGTAAGGACAGAGGGATGTGAGGGTCTAAGGACAGAGGATGTGAGGGTGTAAGGACAGAGGATGTGAGGGAAGTCTAAGGACAGAGGAGGTGAGGGTCTAAGGACAGAGGATGTGAGGGTGTAAGGACAGAGGATGGAGGGTCTAAGGACAGAGGATGTGAGGGTGTAAGGAC
>NW_026547711.1:0-2286 GCF_027596085.1 Anoplopoma fimbria | reverse complement strand
TTCCTTTTTGACTTAATAAATAGTCTGACCCAAGCCCCTAGGAAGAGCGCCGGGCTTTGAAGCAAATTTTATACTGTGGAATTACAATTTTGGGGGAATCATCTGTTGCCCTCGGGCCCAAACATTGTTTTTCCTATTGATTTAGAGCAGGGGTCTCAAACTCAATTTGGCTTGGGGCCACTGCTGGTATTGTCGTCTCATAGGAGGGCCACTTCAACGTTCACCCGCCAGCACTACAAGAAAGCGCAATATTTTTGAAAATTTACTTTTTATTTCCATGTTTTTAATAACTTATTGAAACATTGCACTGAACCAACACATACAATCCCTGAATACATTTGTGCTTTATTCTATTTCTTGCCAGAGACCTGGCAGCGCTTCTGCTCACACAGCTGAGCAACATTTGCCCTGATCAAGGTTACAGTAGAAACTCTGAGTACAGCTTCAACATGGGCATCACTAAGTACTTGCATTTATTAAAGTTCATAGTCAAGAAAAGTTTTTCACACAGATACGTGCTTCCAAAAAGGCACATTACCCGACTGAACATTTTTGACAGCTCAGGGAAGGATGGAAGTAATTCTCTCATGAATTGTCCAGTCATGTCTGCTTTTCCCTGTGCCTCTCTGAATTTAGCTTTTAGATCACTGTTGCACTGCAAGTCAATAAGTTCCATTTGCAACATACTTGGGACACTCTCCACATCAGCTGAGAAGGGGTCAGCAAACAGCTGGAAAGTGTCACAGCGTGCCTTGAAGTCAGCAAAACGCTGATCAAACTCCTGCAGAAGGTTTTCACTAGCACAGGCATATTCACCACCACTGAAGGCTGTGCCCTCCTCCACGAGAGACCTGCATGTTGTGAAATGGCTGAGATATTTTACAGAAAGCTGAGTTTTCCACAATTTCAGTTTAGCGGAGAAGGCTTTCACATTTTCATAAGCTGCAGTGATAAGCTGACCAGGGCCCTGGAGCTTCAGGTTAAGGATGTTCAGCTCCTGTGTTAAGTCCACTAGGAATGCAAGGTCCATAACCCACCCTGGATCATCAGGTTCAGGAACATCCATTCTGTCATCTTCATGAATTTCTTCACTTCTGCTCTTAAGTCAAAACATCTCTTCAGGACACTACTAAATGATGTACTTTTACTAAAGTAAAGTACATCACCATATGTTGTAAAAAGGCCCTGAACTGGCGGTGCTGTAAACTCCTGGACCTGATGTAACTGATACATCTCAGGACAACAGACATGACATGCTGCACAGTGCCTGTTGGTGTACGATGCAGTGCAGAACGACTGCTGGATCTGCATTTTCCTCAACTTTCTTGAACTAGCGCTACCAGTCGGGTCATAGACGGGCTCATCCGTGGTAATGCCCACCAGTCTGTTCGCACAGCTCCTGAAATATATCCTTGGCTGTGGACACAAACTCAGCAGCTCTTCTGCTTTATCGGGGCTGTTACTGCCGACGGACAGGTGTCGTATGTGACTGCAGACCACATTAGGCTACATTATTTTCTTTTTTCTTTTTTATCTCGCCGCGTACATACTTTGATTTATTTTGTCAGAGAGAGACATATATACATATAATGTCCCGCTGGGCAGCAACTTAAAAACTTTTTTTTGGAGGTGTTGTGAACGCAGCGCGCTGGGACGAATGTCCGCGTTTGCCTCATAGACACGAGGCAGCCAGCCAGCACGGAGAGAACTCTCCATGGCAACGCTGCTGTCACTGTAACTCTCCATGGCAACGCTATTGTAACTGTCACTCATTGAGAATGTTTCTCTGCTTGCATCAAGCCCGGTTGATGTCCCGCCCCCGAGAGCCATATACCCCACCGTGATTGGTGGATTCGTTCAGCTCCGCACACAACACTGTAAAGTGCCATTCATATAAAACTCGCGGGCCGCACTAACATTAAACTTTCATATTAAGGTGGGGGCCACAAAATATCGTCTAGCGGGGCCGCAATCATTCCCCGCGGGTCATGAGTTTGAGACCCCTGATTTAGAGCCAATCCCGATGTCCCCCCTTGGACCTTAAGTTCTGAACCCTCGGGGTCTTAACTGATGTCAACTGGCAAATGGTTGGGTCTGAGAGGCTGTGTAGAAGAAAATGTTATATCTTTAACTTTTATTAACTGTATCAATGGCCAGATATTGTATAAATACGAATGGGACTGTAGTTTGAGGTAAAATGTCAGGTTCCACCTTCCACATATCATATTGTTTCTTCTGTTCTCTTTCCTATGTAGCATATTGGGGCTACAATCTAAATTTTGTTGT
>NW_026547710.1:0-770 GCF_027596085.1 Anoplopoma fimbria | reverse complement strand
AGCTAGAAAATGGTGGACCAGAATAGTCATATATTGAAGAACAGATAAAGACAAAAATTCTACAAAGATGAGATGTGTGAGGTTAAATATAGCTGTAAATTGGAATATATTTTGAGCACATGCAAGTAAGAAATGAGTACAAAGTAACCATGGTTTACAAAAACGTACCAACAGTTTTTCCTGCGTCATTATCATGGAACCTTTACATTTCTCCCTGTATTACAGGAAATAAATAACAAAAACCAAATTTAATTGGTCAGCCATTTTCAAAATCACATTAAACACATGAGAACTTCTAAAGGGATTGCTATATGCTACATTGTCCACAGATTGTTTGTCCCATAGGTTCAGACGAAGACTCGGTGGGAGGATCCACATGCTGGAGGCCGCTGTCACACGGTGGACGGAGTACAGAGGCTGGAAGAACCGCTCCCATCTCTGATCTCTGATGCTTCCTCCGGGTCCAAATGCCCCTTTGGTTGCTCTGCTGATGGAAACACTAACAATTCTAATTGACTGATTTGTGTAAATTGAGAATGATTCTACAATGAATTAATATTAAGTATAGCCAAGGCCAATCAATTTTGTGGTGGACCCATTAATCACTTACCATTTTTATTAGAGTAGACACAAATTGATTGAAAAGACTTTAACCTCGTCAACTCAGTTTCCCATGTTTCATAAGCAGTACAAACGTAAACAAATAAAATCTAAATTATAGAATTTAGCCAAAACAAATGTATAATTAATCAATTGTTGATTATAGAATA
>NW_026547709.1:0-565 GCF_027596085.1 Anoplopoma fimbria | reverse complement strand
ATTTGCTTTCACTACCAACGATGTGGCTTACCTGTATGCTTGATATGTGGCGAGAATTAGCAAACATCAAAAAATTTAATGTTGAAAGACACTTCCAGAACAAGCACACAGCATTTACTGAAAAGTATTGTTGTGGCAGAAAACCAAGCAAGCTGGTGATGAGGGCTACTTTTTTTAAAATATATTTTCCACAAACATGGAGAGGACCCAAATAGACCTGCATTGTTCTGTGTTTAATTCACTTCTGCAGCTATATGTTATATTTATTTCAAAGTTATTTTATTTATTTTCCACAAATATGGGGAGGACTCCTAGGGCCTGCATAACTCTGTGTTTAATTGACCTCAATGTAGGCCTACACATGCCAGTGTATTTTTAAAATGTCAAGAATTGTCTTTATTCTTGTTCTATAATTTCATAAATTCAACAAACTATAGTTTTTGTATATATAATATAACTATATATACAACTTTATAAGCTCTATCAAATAGCTTTTATGGCCCAGACACATTTTATTTGGTGGAAAATAGGGCAAAAAGGCTCTTTGGATAGTAAAGGTTGCCGA
>NW_026547708.1:0-634 GCF_027596085.1 Anoplopoma fimbria | reverse complement strand
GGTATTTTAATATGTGGAGGATATGAATGTTGTTTTAAATTATAACATGGACACAACGAGCCTTAAAAAATCGAAAATACAAATATCAAGATACGTAAATACATTATTGGAGGAGATGGGATTAGTCGATATATGGAGGAATCTACACCCACTAGAGAAGGACTTCACACATTACTCGGCGGTACATAAAGTACACTCTAGAATAGATTATTTGTTTGTGGATACAGGTAATGCCCACAGGGTTAATGACTGCCATATAGGAGGTGCAGATGTGTCCGACCATAAACTCGATTGTACCTTGACATAGGCATTAGTAACCGGAAAAGAATAACCAATTGGAGATTGAATGTGAGTATGCTGAATAATGAAGAAAGGAAGAACAAAATCAAATTAGAAATACAAAAAAATATATTACGGAAAACGACAATGAGCTGGTGGAGCCAACGATGGTTTGGGACGCCTTGAAGGCAGTTATGAGAGGCAGATTAATTTGGCAGCGACTTACGCAAAAAAATGAAATTAAAAACGTATTCGGAAAATATAGAGAAACTGAGAGGAATTGGAAAAAGATCACCACAATTCGGCTGACTTGGATACACAAAAGAAAATTAAGCTTGTAAAATTAGAGATAGAA
>NW_026547707.1:0-17413 GCF_027596085.1 Anoplopoma fimbria | reverse complement strand
TTCAGAAAGCACATTTGAACTGATTACTTAGATTGTTTTCTGGTATTAGAGAACCTCCTGCTGAATCACTGTGTAAACTCTCCTGTTTCATGTTGCTGCTGTTCATCAGGGGTTTGTGTCTTGCATGTAAACTAATTCAATAAAGATACTTTGAAGAAAGAACGACATTAAAACTCAGAAAAATGTCCCTTAACTTCTTTATTTGTCTTTTAATAATGCTCTTTACAAAAACACACACACATGAAGGGGAGCCAAAGAGGACGCTCATTGTTCTGCACTTTTGTACTCCTCACTTTAAACTAGTTATACACTAGCAGGCTACTGTATGTTTTTCATTTGGTACAGTCAACTACACAACAGTTCTACCTGCAGGTAGTTGGTGACTGATTTCTGCATAATGCTTAGGTGTTAGCTATTTTAATTTAAGTGATGTGTAAATCCCTATTAGGTAAATACTTACTTCATAACAAGTTTTTGTTTCTACTTGTGAATAGCTAGTGCAGCATCTAATGGAAGCACACTTTTTATTACAATATGGGAGATAGATACTAGGGAATAAAAGTCACGATATCTTGGTCATTAATTCAGTTGTGACTATTATTTTTCTAATCTCTAAAAGTAGAAGTTCACTAAAAACCAGAAACATTACCAGAAGAAAATGACAGGAACAGAAAGGATGAAGACAAAGTGGCACAGAGACAGGAACACAGGGTTTAAATACACTGTGGAGGTGGAGGAGACACAGATCCAATCAGGGGCATCAATCAGAAAGGGGGAAAACACACAAAGGAAGACAATCTGAAACAAGAAAAGGTGAAGAATACTGAATAAAACATTTTTGGTCACACACAAAGGAAGGAGTGAAGAACCTGAGTCAAATTTGAATTGAGAGAGTTTTGAATAATCTCTCATCTTTCTACATGCATTTGTCACCAACGTGCTGCCAGTCGGCCCTTTAAGGTTTCTTCTGTCCAAAGTGCCTCTATGTTGTGACATCTTTGGGAAAAGTTAAACTCATAAGGCTTCAATGAAGAAGAGTGTTGGTGCTCAGAGAACTTCATCTGAGTCAGTAAAGGTTTAAAAACTGGAGATCTCACAACAGAGAGTCTGATAGAAACACATCATCACTTTGTTTTCATCTTCAGTTTAGATCCTCACCTCTGATCATCTTTGAAGGATAAAGGATGAATCATAGACCAGTCACTCTTCATGGACACACAGCTGGGTTCAGGTTGTTCCAGCTTCCTCCTGATAGAAACAAGAGATATATTTTGCACTGAGACTAAACCTGTCAGTGGTTTAATATAACTACTGTACTCAGTGTATTTTTTATCCTGGTAGTTTTAGGAGACATTTTGTATGAAATCAATGTTTAATTTAGAAATGTTTCAGTGTTGATGTTGAAGCTGTATTCAGTGCAGCAGAGGCAGGAAATGATGAGGGAGGTGACCATAATGGTTAAAGAGTAATGCTGTCCAATCAGGATGAAGAGAGGAACCATGTGGTGTTAAAGCAGATAGTTTTGCCTTAGTGACCTTCTGACCTCATCATCATCATCATCATCACTTTGTTTTCATCATCAGTTTAAATCAGACCTGGGCATTGTGTGGCCCGCGGGCCACATGTGGCCCTTTGGTTGATTCTGACTGGCCCGTGTGAGGTTGATTGGAAATGACAAAATAAACATATTTTCAAATTTTACCTCTTGCATGGACTAAAGCTGCAGTGCTTTTATTTTGAAGTGTTTTATTCACGTAATGACGCAAAACGTAAATCAAATACGTGCGCATGATTGAATCAAGTGTACGAGCAGTCACAACTCACAAGACGCAGTCACAACTCACGGAGGTAGTTGCATGCATGGACACGCTAGGTCTGAAATGGGACAGACTGGTAGGTGTCACAACGGACGGCTGTCCAAGTCTGACCGGGAAAAATGTCGGACTTTTGAAACGTATGCAAGATAAAGTGACTGAAATCGACCAAGATCAGAAATTGGTATTTTTGCATTGTATTATACATCAGCATGTGTTGTGCAAGTCAGTGCTAAAAATGAACCATGTTATTGATGTAACTAAAATAGTTAACTTCATCAGGGCAGAGCATTGAATCACAGACAGTTTGTTTCACTTTTGGAGGAGCATGAGACTGAACATAGTGACATTGGCTACCACACAGCTGTCAGATGGCTCAGCCTGGGCAAAATGCTATAAAGATTATGGGAGCTGAAAGCAGAGATTCGAGAGTTCTGCAAGAAGAAAGGCAAGGACATCCCAGAGCTCTCAGATGAGGACTGGATGGCCGATTTTGCATTTGCTGTTGATGTGACTGCACTGATGAATGAACTGAACACCACACTGCAAGGCAAGGGCCTTTTGTTCATGACACGCACAGCCTGGTGAAGGCTTTCATGAGAAAGTTGCAGTTTCTTTCAAGCCAACTGGACAGCAACAATCTCACTCACATGCAAACCCTGAAAGAAGTCACACCATCAGCTGATTACCTCCGCAGGTACTCATCCAAGCTAGGAGCGCTGCATGGTGAGTTTTCAAGGCGATTTGAAGATCTCAGAATGATCGAGGATGAAATGCACATGATTTCCTCTCCCTTTACCTGCAGTGTGGCTAATGCACCCAGTGATGTTCAGCTGGAACTCATTGACCTGCAGTCTGATGCGGTACTGGCAGAGCACTTTAAGTCAGGATCACTGCTGGATTTTTACTCTTCTCTCAAGGAGGAGAACTTTCCAAACATAAGGAGACATGCTCAGAAGATGTTGGTTCTCTTTGGCTCTACCTACATATGTGAACAAACATTCTCAGTGATGAAGTTTACAAAATCCAGGTACAGATCCTCTCTCACTGATGATCATCTGGCAGCTGTGCTTCGCATCTCCACCTCAGACATTCAACCTGACTTTGATGCACTTGTGAAAGCCCAACAGAGACTAGATTTCTCTCACTGAACAAGAAAAAAGAACTGAAAAAAATCAAATGAGGTGGTTAGACTAGAAATGCTGGCATGTAAAGGCACCAATTAGCAGTGAACTGGGACACTTTCTTTGGAGGCCTTTTTCTCAAAATCACAGTTCAGTGACAATCGTTATAATATGATGTATCTTACTATTGGGAGTACAAAGACAATATTGTGGTGTCTTTAGAAAGCTAAGAACATCTTTCCAACAGTATATGGAACTCAAAATGTGTTTTGGGGTGAATGTGTGAAAATGATCACTAATATAATGAGTCACAAATGGTAAAAATGTTCACATTTTGTTTGTTTTGGTGTTTTATTGAATAAATGACATTTTTTGTAAGGCAACCTCGCTTTTTCATTACTTAATTATAACATGCAGGACTCTTACCAGTCTTACCAGCTTGTCAAAACAATGCTATATACTGCTTTTATAAAGAAATATAATTAATATTATGCAGAATTGAGTTCAGCCTTTTGGACTGGCCCTCCACAATATTTTCTGTTTCTCATGTGGCCCCATGGAAAAAATAATTGCCCACCCCCATCTTTGAAGTTTAAAGGAGTATCCATAGACCAGTCACTCTTCATGGACACACAGCTGGGTTCAGGTCCAGGTCCAGGTCCAGGTTCAGGTCCAGGTCCAGGACAGTCTGGTCTCTGATGGATCCTGATCCCATATTGATAAACAGAGTGAGTGAATGAAAGACTGTGTGACATGGAGAAGAGTGGTGGACAGTTAGAGATGGTCCTCTCACCTCTGACCTTTGGTCTGGCTGTCATGTTCCCCACACAGAGTGCTTTTAGAGGGAGGGACTCCCTCCTCTCTGTCCTCACACTGATTCATAGCAGAGTCCACACCTTCACACCAACACAACAACCTGCTGGGAGAGCTCACACATTATTTCTCTTCATCATGACAAACACACAGAGCTCATTCACCTCAATACTAAATACACTCATGGGACAGTTTCCATGTTGAAGAGTCATATCTAAGAAATGACATTCACAATGCTCTTTAGTCTTTAGGCTGTTTGAAGACTAGAGGAATACACTTCATGTGGCTTTTTATCTGCCTTTCTTTGGGGATGACGTCACTTTTCACTTCTATTAGATATACTGCTGGGTAGCTCCATCAGTTTTCATACATCATATTATTAGTTGATTTGTATTTTTATATTACTATAAGGTCATACATACAAAAATTTATAAACTAAATTATGGAGTAAAAATTATAATATTAAGTTAAAAATGTGGTGGAGTAGAACTATAAAGTAGCAGAAAATGGAAATTAAAAGCTATAATACAAGTACAACAAAATTGTACTTTAGTACAGAACTTGAGTGAATGTACTTAGTTACATTCCATCAGTGGATTTGTGGCAGTAAGAGATTGTTGTAAGGAAACAAAAAAGAGAACGGAAACATTCAAGTATAAAGATGTGACTCATTCCTGGTCTCTGGAAGGGACTTTACATTAGATTACTTAAGAAGTACACAGTAAAAGTACTTAATATTATTTTTTATTGTATTCTAAATAGTACTTAGTCCAAATAATAGGCTCATAAATTACTGTTCTGTTCCTTCACCACAAATAACCTAAACGAAGACTCACTCGATCTTTTACTTTGAAATCCGGACCTGAAGTATCCCTTTAAGGGATGTGCGGTAGCTTTACAGTGGACATTCTATAACACTGAACATACTAAACTTTATTTAGACTCTATTTGTATTCAGTTGGTTTAATAAACACATGTAGTTGAGGAGGAGTTCAGAGGAGGATCAGAGAAGAAGAACAGAACACATCTCAGAAACTCTTCAGTCCTTATTTGATCTTTAGAAAGGAACCAAAGTGACTTTAGAGTTCAGTCTCACCAGAAGAAGTTACATAAATACTAGTTATTAATAATACTAGTAGAGCAAAGAGTCCTTCAGGAGTCCCTCAGAGAAAAGAGTCTCTTACTAACCTTTAGATGAAGAGAAGAAGAAGCTGCGACATCACGAGCTCCCAGAGTTAAACTAAAGGGAGAACAGGAAGGGATGGAACCAGCCAGGGATTTCCAAACAGAATTCCATCCCCGTTTCCCTCATTAGGGAGGAGAGAGAAAAGGAAATGTGTTTAACCCATAAGAACCCAGACCCATTTGTCCTTAAAGGAAAATTATAGGGGATATAAAACAGACTAAATGGACCACAAGGAACACATTTCTGAAAATATTTTTTAAATACTACCACCTAAAGCCAAAGATCTGAAATGTTACATATATGTCACAATGGGCGTTTAGGTATAACTGGACTCCTCAACTTGGCCTTTTTTTGCTGTATGAAACTGAACATCAAACTTATGTTGTAAACTTAAGAAAACATGCACATAGTGCATGAACAACTAAAAAACATCCCGAGGGAAAACATCGGCCCCATGTTTGAACCATTGTTCACAGTTCTTGTGTCCGTTGCGCTCAAACTCACGCTTTGCTGTGCACTAAAGGAATATAAGACATGCTGCAGCACGAGCAGGAGCGTTCAAGAAGCAGAAGGGCACATTTGAAGTGTGTTTAATAGAAGTAAACATCAGACACACATCAAGCCCTCCATGTAGCATAATGTAATGTAATAAATACTAAGAACACAGTATGAATACACAGAACACAGTATAAATACACAGAACACAGTATAAATACTAAGAACACAGTATAAATACACAGAACACAGTATAAATACTGAGAACACAGTATAAATACAGGTATATGAACACAGTATAAATACACAGAACACAGTATAAATACTCAATGCAGGTTGTTACAGGTAACAGGCTGCAGAGATAAATACATTTCTACTCTGGCGGTGATGATTACTTTGTGTCATTATTAATATTAGTACAGTGATGATTACTTTGTGTCATTATTAATATTAGTACAGTGATGATTACTTTGTGTCATTATTAATATTAGTACAGTGATGATTACTTTGTGTCATTATTAATATTAGTACAGTGATGATTACTTTGTTTCATTATTAATATTAGTACAGTGATGATTACTTTGTGTCATTATTAATATTAGTACAGTGATGATTACTTTGTGTCTTTATTAATATTAGTACAGTGATGATTACTTTGTGTCATTATTAATATTAGTACAGTGATGATTACTTTGTGTCATTATTAATATTAGTACAGTGATGATTACTTTGTGTCATTATTAATATTAGTACAGTGATGATTACTTTGTGTCATTATTAATATTAGTACAGTGATGATTACTTTGTGTCATTATTAATATTAGTACAGTGATGATTACTTTGTGTCATTATTAATATTAGTACAGTGATGATTACTTTGTGTCATTATTAATATTAGTACAGTGATGATTACTTTGTTTCATTATTAATATTAGTACAGTGATGATTACTTTGTGTCATTATTAATATTAGTACAGTGATGATTACTTTGTGTCATTATTAATATTAGTACAGTGATGATTACTTTGTTTCATTATTAATATTAGTACAGTGATGATTACTTTGTTTCATTATTAATATTAGTACAGTGATGATTACTTAGTTTCATTATTAATATTAGTACAGTGATGATTACCTTGTGTCATTATTAATATTAGTACAGTGATCATGTGATCAGCGGCACGCCAGTCATCAGAAACAGACGTCTCTTCACTTGACGCTTCAGAGGAAAGGACGTCTCATGTCTCTTAAAACACGTTTCCTCGCTTCCTCTCTCCTCGATTGGTTTCCTTGCGTCTCTCCATGCATCCCTGGTGGGCGGGACTAAGACGCAAGGAAACGACACAAGTGAGGGAATCGAGAGGGTTAAGAGACTTGGGATGAACCCACAGTCTCTCAGCAGTTATCACACCGTTTCTCTGAAATCATGGGACAACAAAATAGGCGTTTTCCAGCAAAGTTATTCAAGGTGCTTTCAATGAGACAAAAAAAAAAGTTTATTTAAAGAAACAAAAGACAATATATAAAAAAGATTATATTACAAAAAAAAGTAACTTATCAAAATAAGTTAAAGTCAGATTCCATAAAAACAAACACTGTAAAAGAAGTGACAGTTGGAGCAAACATTTGGTTTTCTGGGATTTTGTTTCAGATTTGTTGATCATAAAAACTGCTTCTCCACATTGACACTAGCAATTATTTTCTTTATCAATTGATTTTTTATTAATCAATTAATTGTAGTCTATAAAATGTCAGATAATAGTGAAATCTTCCATCACGTTTAGACTCCTCACATGACGTTTACAAATGTTTTGTTGAATCATTTCTACATTATGAATTATGTTTCATACCATGCTGAACTGAATATCTAGCTGTCAGGTTATTGGACATGTTGTTACAAACAAATACTGTTGTGTGTATTATTATCTGCCCTGTGCAGAACTGTGAGGAGGGTTTCCTCCTCTGGGACAATAAAGTCTAGAACATGTGTCATGAGTGAGCTAGAGCAGAGGTCTTCAACAGGGGGGCAGCGACCCCTAGGGGGTCAGCAGAGGTACTGCAGGGGGTCGGGACATCTTTGGTTGATTAGACAATTTTTCATATTTTCTTTCATATTTTTTCCCCACAAATGTAAACGTCTTTAAATACACACTAACATGAATCCAACATGTTGTAGGAATGGATACATAATAATTAATAATTTTAATAATTGATTGTACTTGTATAGCGCTTTTCTAGTCTTCCGACCACTCAAAGCGCTTTGACATTACCAATCAATCACCCATTCACACCCATTCATACACTGATGACAGGAGCCACCATGCAAGGTGCCACCTGCACATCAGACTCTAACTGACATTCATACACATACACACACCACAGGAACAGCCTGCAGGAGCAATTTGGGGTTAAGTGTCTTGCCCAAGGACACACCGGCATGGACTGCCGGAGCCAGGGATTGAACCGCCGATCCTCTGATTGGAGGACGACCCTGCTCTCCACTGAGCCACAGCCGCCCAACATACATGGAGGCAGAAGATGTTCTCTTTCAGTCAGAAATGCACACATTCAGCTCTCTCCAGCCGGTTCACTCACAGTGAGACCAGCCTGGACCTGTCACTCAAAGAGGAGGCCCCGCCCCTACCGCTGCTGAGCCAATCACGAGGCCGCATGTTACACGCTGGCTCTGTCAGGTTCCCCGTGATTGGCCGAGAGCCTCTTCAGTCCCCAGCTGACTCAGAGCCCAGACACGAGGACGCTGCAATGTTATTAGAAAAGAAGATACCGTTGTAAAGAATTAAAAAAGATATTCCTGCTAAAACACTGCAGCTCCACAACAGCCAACTACTGAGGCCAGGATATTATTATGCCAAGTGTTTGGACATTGTTATGAGCGAAAATGGATCGTTTTGTAACTCGACCAAAAAACAAGAGAGATAGCCTCCACCAGACAGCAAATTAATATAATAATATAATATATAATGAATAATAAATACAAATAAAAACATGAATATATGAACCTGTGTATTATTTAAATAGCTTAGTATTGAATGCACAATAACAAGGTATGTTTAAACATGGCACTAGGCCCAGTTTAATATAAAACACAATGTTATACAATATATACAATGCCTATAAAAAGTATTCACCCCCCTTGGATGTTTTCCCCTTTTGTTGCTTTTATACATGAAATCATGCTCAATATAATTTGGCTTTTTTGGCAAGAATTTGCAAAAAAAAAGCTTATTTTATGTCAAAGTGAAAGCAGATTTTTACAAACTAATGTCAATTAATTAAAAATATTGTTGTGTTTAGGATTCGTCAGACACCGGAGAGAAACAGTTGAGTTAAAGTCAAAACGCTTTATTGCAAGCTTAGTGAGAGTATTACATTTCCGGCATTTATACGTGCACGGTCCTAATTATGGATGTCTAACAGAGTTAGAGTACCAAAGAAAAAAAGGCGCTTAACACACGGTGCGCAGCGGATTTCATAGGTTCTCCTTAGGGAGCCTATTGGTCAAATATTAAAGTAGCAGGCGGTGCTTGTTTTAGCTATAAGCGGCCTGGTTGGAGCTCTGGGCATATCCGCCCACACTGGCTCACGTCCCATTGGTTGCTGTCATCTTTCAGTGTGTGTGTATGTTGTCGAGTGCACATGTGCGAATCTGGTGTGGACGGGTTTTATTGGGCAATCTGTTCTATCTCCTTATCTTTATTACTTGCCTGTCTTCTACAGAGAGGGTATTGTCCTCGTAGAGTACGACTTTGCCTACTCCTTAAGCCAGGTGGTTGTTTCATCTTGTGTGTGTGTCAGGCCCTCCCTGGCCTGATGTGCATTAATATATGTGTGTGTGTCAGGCCCTCCCTGGCCTGGTGTGGCTGATTCATCATTTGTATGTGTGTGTGTCTCAGGCCCTTGGCCTGGTGTGGCTGTTCAAAGTTGGTGTGTAGACGGGGGATGCTCCCACGCCGTTTCTGACCTTTTGCAGCACCTTTCCACTCTTTCTGAGTGCCTGAGCTTACGTGTAATAAAGTAAAACGTGCTTGTTAAGACAGCTGTCATGGTTACTTTATGTTTGTTAATACAACTGTCATGGCTATCCTATATCACTAATAAGGTGAAGTGTGTTGTTTAACACTGCTGTAATAAGGTGAAGTGTGTTGGTTAATACTGCTGTAATAAGGTGAAGTATGTTGGTTAATACTGCTGTCATGATTATTTTATATTACAATATATAGTGTAAAATAAGTGTTTGCATAAAGATCTGTGGAGTAAGGGTTAGATCTGTGGAGTCAGCATTATAGGGATATTTTTAACAGTGTTAAGAGTGATGAATGTAATGTTGGTGATGTTCCTAATACTGGAGGTGTGTTTATTGGACCTGATGAAGTGTGCTATGCCATTGAGAAATTGGCAGTAAACAAAGCATGTGCTCTTGACCAAATAACAGCAGAACATCTGCAGCATGCTAGCCGTAAAACATCTGCAGCATGCTAGCCGTAAAACATCTGCAGCATGCTAGCTGTAAAACATCTGCAGCATGCTAGCTGTAGAACATCTGCAGCATGCTAGCCGTAAAACATCTGCAGCATGCTAGCCGTAAAACATCTGCAGCATGCTAGCCGTAGAACATCTGCAGCATGCTAGCTGTAAAACATCTGCAGCATGCTAGCTGTAGAACATCTGCAGCATGCTAGCCGTAAAACATCTGCAGCATGCTAGCCGTAGAACATCTGCAGCATGCTAGCCGTAAAACATCTGCAGCATGCTAGCTGTAGAACATCTGCAGCATGCTAGCCGTAGAACATCTGCAGCATGCTAGCTGTCTGCAGCATGCTAGCTGCCGTAACATCTGCAGCATGCTAGCCGTAAAACATCTGCAGCATGCTACATCTGCAGCATGCTAGCCGTAGAACATCTGCAGCATGCTAGCCGTAAAACATCTGCAGCATGCTAGCCGTAGAACATCTGCAGCATGCTAGCCGTAGAACATCTGCAGCATGCTAGCCGTAGAACTCCAGTGTTACTTGCTGTGTGTTTTTCTGGATTCTTAATGCATGGTGTTCTTCCTGACTCTATGCTGACTGTTTTATTAGTGCCAGTTATCAAAGATGAAACTGGGAAAATATCCAGCACGGAAAATTACAGACCAAATTCCTCTGGCTAGTGTACTTTCCAAAGTAGTAGAACAAATTCTCTTGGATGGACTCCAAGAATACATAACAACCACTTAAAATGAACATGGCACAGACTTATGTATTTATGCACTAAAGGAAGTTGTTAGTAAGTATAAGAGATATAATACTACTACAGTATTTATGTGTTTCCTGGATGCATCAAAAGCTTTTGATAGAATGAATGACTGTAAACTGTTAAACTACAAAAGTGAGGGGTCCACTTTTTATGCTGTTCTGAGGAATTGGATTTACAAATATATATGTCGACTGATTGACTCAAAAAACTCAATCATAAATGTTTTAACTGAGCCAACACAGAGTGACACAAGGTATTCCTCTTGTTTGTGGAAACATTGGAACACATGTCTCTGTCTTTTAACCATTGGTGACTCTTGTACTGGAATGACTATACCTGTCTTCGTGTTCTCATATTGTATTGTATTTATTTGTTGTTGTTTTAGTTTTTTTTGTCTGAAAATAAAGTTGAATATATTGATCTTTTGGAGAAAGAATATGTGTTGGAGAGGAGGTGGGAGGGCAACATGAAGTGTGATTCCTTACGGAATAGGTGGTTATCATTTTAAATCTTGTCATAACAATTAATTATCTTTTCAGGTTACTTTTAAACTAACTCCCTTTCCTTCTTTTGCAGATAGGAAAGGTGTTGGAAGGGCAATATGAAATGTGATTCCTTATGGAAAAGGTGAGTATCATTGTACGTGTTATTTAAATGAATTATCGCTTCCATTCATCTTTAAGAAAGAGGAGAGGATGCTGAGAGGTGAGGAGGTAGAAAGGTAATATGAAGTGTCACTCATAATGGAAAAGGTGAGGATCAATGTACGTCTAATCACAATTAATTTTCTGTTCATCTGACTTTTCAAACTAACTCCCCTTGTCTTCTATTGATCTTTTGGAGAAAGAATATGTGGTGGAGAGGTGAGGAGGTAGAAAGGCAACACGAAGTGTGATTTCTTATGGAATAGGTGGTTATCATTTTAAATCTTGTTTTCACAATGAATTATCTGTTCACCAGATTTTATTAACTAACTCCCCTTCTCTTCTACTGATATTTTGGATTGAGAAGACAAGGTGGAGAGGATAGGATGTGGTAGGTCAATATGAAATGTGATTAGTATCATTTCATGTGTTATTTTAATGAATTATTCCCTAACGCCCCTTGTTTCCTATTTATCTTTCAGAGAGGAGGGGAGGGCATTTAGCAAGGGCAATATGAAATGTTCATTATTACACAAAAATGTAAGCATCGATTAATAGTTTCATTTTACATCTTGTTATCTCAATGCATCATCTGTTCACGTGATTTTCAAACTAACTCCCCTTGTCTTCTATTGATCTTTTGGAGAAAGAACATGTGCTGGAGAGGAGAGGAGGTGGGATGTGAACATGAAGTGTGACTCCTTATGGAATAGGTCTTTATCATTTTAAATCATTTTAACACAATGCAATATCTGTTCACCTGATTTTCTAAACTATCTCCTCTTGGTTTCCTTTAATCTTTAAAAACTGTCTGAGGGAGGTGATTGACCATGTGATCCACCAGGACCAGACCTACTGTGAGCCTGGTAGGTCCATCCTGGACAATGTGTCCTTAATCCTGGATATTTTGGACATATCCATTACATTACATTACATTACAGTCATTTAGCAGACGCTTTTATCCAAAGCGACTTACAGGAAGTGTATTCAACATAGGTATTCAAGAGAACTACTAGTCACCAGAAGTCATAAGTGCATCTCCTTTCTTAAACAAGCATCTCAAAGTATAAGCCAGAGCAAAAGTATAGTGCAGAGGCAGATTACTACGAAAACAATAATTGCAACAGACTAATCCGAATATAGTAAGTGCTACAAACTACTACGAATAGGATAAGTGCAGTAAACAAATACAAATTCAATAAGTGCAGCGAACTGATACGAATACAGTAAGTGCAGCAACTAATACGAGTGCCATAAGTGCTACGAGGAAGGCTCCGGGTAGTACTTCCTGAAGAGGTGAGTTTTCAGCCTGCGCCTGAAGATGGGCAGCGACTCTGCTGTCCTGACGTCAGTGGGGAGTTCATTCCACCGCTGAGGGGCCAGGACAGAAAAAAGCTGTGACCGGGTGGATCGGCCGCAGGGACCTCTGAGCGACGGGGCAACCAGTCGCCCGAGGCAGCAGAGCGAAGTGGTCGGGCAGGGGTGTAGGGCTTGACCAAGGCCTGGAGATAGGAAGGAGCTGTTCCTTTCACTGCCCTGTAGGCTAGCACCAGAGTCTTAAACTGGATGCGAGCTCTTACAGGGAGCCAGTGTAGGGAACGGAGAAGGGAAGTTGTGTGAGAGAACTTGGGGCGATTGAACACCAGACGTGCTGCAGCTTTCTGGACAAGCTCCAGAGGTCTGATGGCCGACGCCGGGGCTCCAGCAAGTAGTGAGTTGCAGTAGTCCAGGCGGGAGATGACCAGAGCCTGGATGAGCACCTGCGCCGTCTCCTCAGTGAGGAAGGGGCGAATCCTCCTGATGTTGTAGAGGAGGAATCTGCAGGAGCGTGTGACCGATGCAATGTTTGCTGAGAACGACAGTTGGTCGTCGAGGGTCACACCCAGATTCCTCACAGTCTGAGTTGGCGTCACCACGGCATCATCAATGGTGATGGACAGGTCTCGGTGCGGGCAACCCTTCCCCGGGAGGAAGAGTAGCTCGGTTTTGTCCAGGTTCAGCTTCAGGTGGTGTGTCGCCATCCACTTCGAGATGTCAGCCAAGCACGCAGCAATGCGTGCCTCCACTTGGGTGTCACCGGGAGGAAATGACAAGACCAGCTGGGTGTCATCGGCATAACAATGGTAGGAGAAGTCATGGGAGCGAATAACAGAACCCAGAGATGTTGTGTAGAGCGAGAAGAGAAGGGGGCCCAGAACTGAACCTTGTGGAACCCCCGTAGTCAGCGTGCGTGGTTCTGACACGGCCCCCTCCATGTCACCTGGTAGGATCGGCCTGTCAGGTAGGATGCAAGCAGGGAGAGTGCAGAGCCTGAGACGCCCATCCCCTCGAGGGTGGAGAGGAGGATCTGGTGGTTCACTGTGTCAAACGCCGCTGACAGGTCCAGGAGAATCAGGACAGAGGAGAGAGAGTTCGCTCTCGCAGCGTGAAGCGACTCTGTCACCGCAAGGAGGGCCGTCTCTGACGAGTGACCCACCTTGAACCCGGACTGGTGGGGGTCCAAGAGGTTGTTCTGGTGGAGGTAGGAAGACAGTTGTTTAGAGACAGCGCGTTCAAGTGTTTATCCAGTTCATTGGGCATTAAAACTGGTCTCATTTCTCTAGACCAGGAAAAGGCTTTTGACCGGGTTGAGCAGCGTTACCTCTGGAAGACTCTGGAGAGTTTCAGCCTCAGCCCAGGTCTCATAGCCATGATCAAGGTTTTGTCCCAAGACATTGAGAGTGTACTGAACATTAATGGAGGTCTTAGTGCTCCCTTTAGGGTGCATAGAGGGGTGAGACAGGGCTGCTCCCTTTAGGGTGCATAGAGGGGTGAGACAGGGCTGCTCTCTTTAGGGTGCATAGAGGGGTGAGACAGGGCTGCTCTCTTTAGGGTGCATAGAGGGGTGAGACAGGGCTGCTCCCTTTAGGGTGCATAGAGGGGTGAGACAGGGCTGCTCTCTTTAGGGTGCATAGAGGGGTGAGACAGGGCTGCTCTCTTTAGGGTGCATAGAGGGGTGAGACAGGGCTGCTCTCTTTAGGGTGCATAGAGGGGTGAGACAGGGCTGCTCTCTTTAGGGTGCATAGAGGGGTGAGACAGGGCTGCTCTCTTTAGGGTGCATAGAGGTGAGACAGGGCTGCTCTCTTTAGGGTGCATAGAGGGGTGAGACAGGGCTGCTCTCTTTAGGGTGCATAGAGGGGTGAGACAGGGCTGCTCTCTTTAGGGTGCATAGAGGGGTGAGACAGGGCTGCTCTCTTTAGGGTGCATAGAGGGGTGAGACAGGGCTGCTCTCTTTAGGGTGCATAGAGGGGCATGAGACAGGGCTGCTCCCTTTAGGGTGCATAGAGGGGTGAGACAGGGCTGCTCTCTTTAGGGTGCATAGAGGGGTGAGACAGGGCTGCTCTCTTTAGGGTGCATAGAGGGGTGAGACAGGGCTGCTCTCTTTAGGGTGCATAGAGGGGTGAGACAGGGCTGCTCTCTTTAGGGTGCATAGGGGGTGAGACAGGGCTGCTCTCTTTAGGGTGCATAGAGGGGTGACAGGGCTGCTCTCTTTAGGGTGCATAGAGGGGTGAGACAGGGCTGCTCTCTTTAGGGTGCATAGAGGGGTTTATCACTTTCACCTCCTCAAAGTGATAAACAATGTACCTGAAAGCTGAAACACAGAACTCTATCATGACATTGACGTCTTGTTTAGTTCAACCAACAGTCCAAACCCCAAAGACACTCAGACAGAGAGACAGACAGGTTTTTTTTTTTTTTTTTTTTTTAATCTATTTATTTCAAAGTTAGTGTTTTTAAGTATTAAAAACTAGGTTTTTAGTATTTCTGTTGTATTTCTGTCAGTTTGTTTGAACATGTTAAGATGCCAACAGAAAACACTGCATGGACAAATTTTTTATATAAAAGCTGAATTAATGTATTATTATTATTATTATTATTAGACTTCAGCTGTAGTTTGTTGGTTTGGACAGCAGGAGACGCTGCTGCATCAACAATGAGACTCAAACACACAACAGTGTTTCTGTCTCCTCTGCACTCAGACACACAGACACAGGGAGATGCACACACACACACACACACACACACACACACACACACACACACACACACACACACACACACACACACACACACACACACACACACACACTTCTAGATGAACTCAGCTGATTTCCTGGAAATGAAGAGAGGAGGAGTCACAGTGATCATGTGATCTAGTAACATGAGATCAGGGAGTGAACCTTGTTGTGTTCAGTGCGTCAGTTCAGACTCCATGTTGAGTGGACGGAGCAGAAGGAGGTAAACTGAAGGCTGAGGCAGGGTGAGTGTTAATCCAACATCTGATTGTTTTACTGTCAAAGTCTGTGAGTCAGTTTTCTCCCTGTGGACTGTAGAGGAGACACATGTTAGAATGAACTGTCTGCTGTTATTACACTTTGTAGTGTGTGTGTGTGTGTGTGTGTGTGTGTGTGTGTGTGTGTGTGTGTGTGTGTGTGTGTGTGTGTGTTAGTTACTTCCTGTTCTCTCGGTCTTGATTCTTGTGTTGTGAGCTCACAGTCACTGTTACTGTTTTACTCTCAGACTGACTTCAGATCAGAAGATGAGTAATCGTGTGGAGGAAGAGGAGGACAGAGCAGAGTCTCTAGTCTCCGGCTGTCTGTCTATGAAGAGTGACGCGTCCAAAGGTGAACCTCTGACCTTCAGTAATGAACCTGGACCCTCAGACACAAAGTAAGAGAACTGCTGCTAACTCATTAATAGGAGTCATTTTCAGTTACTGAACCTCTGACAATGTTTTCTGTTGATTTAGAGATTTTAAGTTGAGTTTGAGGTTCTTCCTCTTATTATCAGTGACCGCTGTCAGTCACCTAGAAAAGCTGTAATGTAATCTAAGAGGACTAATACAAACTGTTAAACCTTCTAAATATCTGCAGTAACAGTAGTTTGTGTATTCAGAGCTCCTTTAATGTCTTTGTTGTTATCAAGGATTCATTATGAATAAAATCATGTTGTGTTTGCAGAGTTCAGTACAGACAGAGAGCAGAGTCTCCAGTATCCAGCTGTCTGTCTATGAAGAGTGACGGGTCCAAAGATGAACCTCCATCTTCAGTAATGAACCTGGACCCTCAGACACAAAGTAAGAGACTGTTTTTACTGTGAGCTGACCTGATGAAGATGATGCATTGATGAAGACAAAATATTCTACTCAAAGATTAATATTGCTGATGCAGAACTATTCGTCCAGATACTGTTTAAGACTAAGATGATAGTCTGGGTTTTATAGCCACAAACTACTGATGTTTTTCTCTCTCTCGTTGAGCGCAACGGAGGCAAGGACTGTTAACAATGGTTCAAACATGGGGCTGATGTTTTCTTTCGGGATATGTTTCATGCACTATGCGCATGTTTTCTTAAGTTTACAACATAAGTTTGATGTTCAGTTTTATACAGCAAAAAAAGGCCAAGTTGAATAGTACAGTTATACCTAAATGCCCATTGTGACATATAAGTAACATTTCAGATATTTGGCTTTAGGTGGTAGTATTTAAAAAATATTTTCAGAAACGTAAAGATGCTCACTGGCATATTACACATTATAATACTTTATATTGTTTATAAGTTGTGCTATGCCATACAACAATGTTCTGATGATGATGATGATGATGATGATGATGATAGTGACTCTTAACTAAATATCTAATGTTATCTGTAAGCCACTGAGGGGCGAACAGGAGAACTTGTTCCAACGTGTGTTCTAGGCCTCAAACAAACCACTGTCCAGTGTGCTGTGTGTTTTTAGATCTGTTGATCCATTTATTCAGTTTAACATTGTCATCATAGCATTAAATCAGCATTGTTCATCTAAATTCAGCTACTAAAGAATCTTAGCATGCCAGTCACGCTCTCACACCAACACGTTACAGAACACGACCCGACAGCATACGACACGGTCAAAACCTGTTAGCTCCCCGTCACACACACCTGATTCTCATCACCAGCTGCTTACCTATATCCACTTCTATATGAAAATGTTGTTTTCACTGCGGTTGTTGTCTGTTACCAGGTTACAAGGTTCATTCATTGTCATTGTACAACAGGGTT
>NW_026547706.1:0-1940 GCF_027596085.1 Anoplopoma fimbria | reverse complement strand
AGTAAGTCCCATACATGCAAGTCTCAAGTCAGTCGCAAGTCTTAGCCCTCAAGTCTCAAGTAAGTCCAAGTCGTCAGTAAGGAGGATCAAGCAAGTCAAGTCCAAGCACAGCTTTAGTCAAGCAAGTCAAGTCAAGTCTCATCATCAAGTCAAGTCAAGTCAAGTCAAGTCATTATCAAATTCGTTTTTTTCAAATGTCTGTATTTCATCAAACCTGTTTTTCAGAGTCATTTTTTTTTTAAATGTAAGAAGATAAGTTACGTAATGAATCAGCTCAACATGAATGAATCTCAAACAGCTTTTTATTTGTGTGTGTGTGTGATGTGTGTGTGTGTGTTTGTGTGTGTGTGTGTGTGTGTGTGTGTGTGTTGTGTGAGAAAGAGAGAGAGAGAGAGAGAGAGAGGGGGGGGTGAACATCAGAACATGTTCATCAGAACAACTGACAGTTGTGAGCCATTACAAATGGCCATTACACTTGCAAAAAATCAAATCTGTCAAAACTTTTGCACTGAGTTGTGACCGATGGGGTCTCATGATCACCCCGCCATGGCTAAACACACGTTCAACCGGGGCACTGGATGCAGGAACATGCAACAGTCTTACCACAACCATGAAGAGAGACGGAAGGGTGTGCTTGTTTAGTGTCCAGAAGTGGAGGCAGTCCTGTCCACTACAAATCTCCAAGAAGTGTGTGAGCTGCATATGAGGCGTTGAAGCTGAATCCTTCTTTTGTCTCTTGCTATGGTAGGACGCAAAGAGGCTTGACTGAGGCTCTGTCTCCTGGACCTCTTCCTCCTCTTCTACGCGTGGGGTTGTTGGGCCGACTTTCACTGCATCTTTCAGAATGAAGTCTTGAGCAAAAGCAAAAACAATATTGCTTAATCACCAAATCATATGATGATGTCTATAACATACATGGGTTAACTTGACATGTATTTACTGTAAAGCTATAACATACCTTTGATCATCGTATCTATTACAGATCTTTTTTGATGAATCATTACAGATCTATTGACACACAAATTACCTTTTTGGCTTAAAAACGTGACAGGTTTGCACCCTGATATGTGAAGTCATGATTTAGTGCCTCCTTAAATGTGCTCCTCGTCCTCTGCCTTTCTCTCTCACACGTGTCTGCATCCATAAGCTTGAACACCGCCTGCTAAGTATCTATCTATGCATGCATGCCTAGCGAAGCAAGAGAGCAAACCAGAGGATGATGTGGGAGCTTGCCATCACTGCCTACAAAGTAGTCATAACATTTGAAAATGAAGTTTTTATTCCGTATAGCCTCATTATATTCTAGGCATGCAGTTTTAGTGTTCAAGCTCAGGGATGCAAACGCAAAAAAAGTTTTGATTCCGTATAACCTCATTAGAGGCGTGCATGCATTGATATTTAGCAACTAGCTAGTCAGTTCTGGTGTTACAGCTAGCTAGCGCTTCGAGAATAGCAGCTACTTTTCACCAGATTTGCAATTTCAGATATATATTTTTTAGCTTAAGTAAAATCATCAATAACAACTAGCCTACTAGTACTCTCACTAATGTCAGCAGCCAAGTAGCAAAATGACAATCAAGGACGTTAATCCATCTAGGTTTGCAACATGTTACTCACCTTTCTTTATGTGCTGTCCTGAAATGTCGGATGAAATTCGACGTGGTGCTTGTTAAATCCGTAATTTTGACATTGCAGATTTTGCATGTTAGCATCACTGTTTTATTTTGTGTTGTTGTGTAATCTTTATAGCCAAAAGATTATTTTCGGGATGTTGGTCGGAGTCTTCTTCCATCTCTGCTGATGATCACTCACTAGACTCATTAATAGTCACGTTATTTGGAAGAGGGTTGCCAGGTTGCAGGTCAGGAGCATCGCCCCAATAAAACAATGTTCATCTTTGTATTTTTTATTATTATTATTTAAAATATTTAACAAGACTG
>NW_026547705.1:0-15189 GCF_027596085.1 Anoplopoma fimbria | reverse complement strand
CCACCTCAGCTCTGAGAGGCTGTTTACAATGTAAACACTCTCTGACTGCAGGGACAATGTCCAGGAAACTCTCAACGTCAAACATTCATTTCCTGCATTCTGCTCAATGTTTATGCACTAATATATGGTGGAAATGTTCATTAATGCTAAAGGTACATAATACAAGAGTGAGAGCATTTGATTGGCTCTCAACAGCTCTAAGAATGGAGTCAGAAGCCAGCGGCTCACAACTAACAGAGCTAACAGGACAAACTACGGCAAAAGTGCTGACAGAGCAAAGCGTGTCTATCTGAGGGGGAACTGACCACGATGCTGTCATTATGGAAGGTGTCATCAGCTGTCACCAACGTATGACATCACTGTATCACAGAGCTCGTGGTTGGACAGGCGTTGCCGTGGCTCCTGCACTGAACCACAGATAAAGGGTTCTTCTACAACGATGCACAGTGTCCACTAGTGGTTCTGATAGAGGACTATCCCTGAAACCCCTAGAAAGCATGCAGCTGTATCTGCACACAGAGCTACAGCTGTTGATCGGTGAGTTAACATGAGCGGGTATGCATTATTGTCACTTTAGGGTCAGACCGGCCCCTCACCACCACTGAGGGACCAAACAAACCTCCTACTGCTGCAATGAATGTGGAGCCCTGATTCAATGTGTTAAATGTGTGTTGATTTATGTTTAAGGAGCCTTAAAGTGACCAGGAACACATATCTGATCTGTTCTGTGTCTGTGTGGGTACACAGCTGACTCTGGAAGGCAGACTGATGAACATGTTATTAATCACATTTACTGCCATCAACATATCAAAGGAAGTGATGAGAGTTAATGCGTTCCAGCTGCTGCAGAGCTGGCACACAGTCACAGAAATCACCGTCACAGTAGCTCTGAAGTCTGCAGAATGTTACAACTTACCAGTTTCTTTCTCCACCGCCTTCATGTTTCCTCTTTTCTTCTTCTTTCTAGCCAGGCTTTTTCCTGGGCTCTGATCTACAACAGTCAAATAGTTAGTTAATAACACCTCAGCTATATTGAATATAAAGTTTTATGTTTAGAATTCGTTTATGTGTAGTAAATGTGTCAAGTGCTGACATTAATATGTGACCAACAATAAGCAGCAGCATGTCCTGTAAACGTTACTAAATAGTCCCGCCCTTCACTGTTTCACCAGGAGACGATGATTTTACTGCCACAGAAAAAGAACAAGGAATACTTCCTGTTATGGATCACCGACCTCAACAGAGCTACAAACCACCTGAACTACTACTGATGAATGATACTATGCAGTGTGGGGAAGGACACAGAAAGCAACTGGATCTGCAAACCGGTTGCATAAGATGTACATGTGTTTAAAGACAGGTTTGAAATGACCTGCGTCCTTATTTAATAAAAACAAAAAAGTCCCATCATGCACCTCCCTGCCTTGTTTCCTTCCCCTCTGTGGGACACCCACTGAAGCTGATGAGTTTCAGCTGTAAAGAGAACAGATGACAAACACAAGTCCTCACACTCTCCCATACAAAGTGTGCTACTGTTTTAAAGAGCTCTGTAAATGAGTATCCATGACTCCCAGTTTATTCTATGTTGCTCTTTATTTACTCACCACTCATTTAAGTGTCCAAATTATAATTATTAATTGTATGTTATGTTCTTTTTATGAGCCTCACAAACTGCACAATTGAAAAAAAAAAACAGTGTCGATGAATAGTGCACTACTTCCTGATTAAATGCATTGCATATCAGTAATGACACAAACTGATGGTGATTCATAAGTTGTGATATCTCAATGTACAGCTCCCTCTAGAGTGAACTAGTGACTGTCTGTCCTATATGGTGAACAGAGAGTGAACCAGAGAGTGAGTTCAGACTCTAAGTCTCCTACACAGGACTTGAGGAAGCTGCTAGCACAAAGCTAGGATCGGGGCTTCCAGCACTGGGCTCTACTTTCACAGCATGTTTTAACTTTAAGATAGAATCCTTCATTTAGGATCAACGTTTCCTCGTTTTATTTCATTCTTCACTAGTAAAATAATAATAATGAAGAAGATCAAACAGCCATAAAAAAGACTGTGTGCCTTGGTCATGAAGGTGCAGAGTATGCAGAGGACCAAAACCTCTGTTTCAGGGTTTCATTTTTTAAAGTTTTAATAAATAAATGAGACATGGATCTTTATAGTTATTGGTGACGTCAGCTCTCCAGAGTGAGCATCACTTTTCACCAGCCTCTAGCTGCTGTCTCAACTGTTTTTCTGCATCATAAAGTTACTAGAATGAGACTGACTGTGCACACAAACAGAGATCATCTGAACCGTCAGGAAACGCTGCTGTCCCACTTTCCTCTATGATTAGTTATTGTGCGCTATTGAACATTGTAAGAAAAAAGCATAATCATCATGAGGAAAAAGTCCTCACATTGACGATCCATTCCAACTTTAAAGAGTCACTTTAACATCAACATCTTATAGATTGACATTATTATGTCTGAATACACCTGTATTCACTCTCTGTCTGAAACGCAGACATCAGACTTAATAAAGTCCTTACAGCTCTCTTAAAGGCACAGTGTCTGAATACGTGTGCATTTCTCTGTGGATTCAAGGTTTTGATACTGTGACAATATTGCAACATTATTTTTACATATACCTGCTTTATAATAAAAATAGACATGGAACTTCACTTTTAAAATAAAGCGCCTTTAAATATTTGCTTTGTTAAAAAAAAAAATCATAACATCAGTCGTTCTGATTATGTTTTAAAAGCTGCTTAGAGCTAGTGTTAGGAATTTAAACAGCTCATAATTCATCTCTAATATCTATATTGCTGTGAAAACTTCTCCTTTAAACAAATGGATTTATTCAAATTCATTTTATAAGTCCTCCTTTAACATTAATTTTGCAACCGATTCCAACTGTTCCAGTAAAGAGAAAAGTCTGAATCAGGAAAGAGGAGAAATGTTGTAAAGGCACTCTAAAGTTCAATAAGACTAATTCACTCTGAGCGTTCTGCTGTCTAACTAGATGAATCTTTAACATTTCTTTATATCTTTAGTTTTCTCTAAACTCAGCTTAGTGTCAACTGTTAATAATCCACTCATTAGGACTGAGCTCTAAACAGCAGTCGAGGTGGGTTTCATTTTCATGAATTGATTTATTAACAGACAGAAGAACTCAGGATGTAACTTCATGTAGAGATCACGGCTCCATTTGAGACTCATTTTACATCAGTAATCAACTTTATTGATCCAAAAGGAAAAAAAGCATCAAATACATAAAGATATAAAAACCTTGATTATATAAAAACATTAAACTGTAATAAACCAAAGAACAACCAGATAGTCAGGGTTATTATTTTCCTGTTTGTACATGATTAATGAATATAAACTGAAAATATTAAGCTGCTGATTTATTTGTCAGTTGAGAAACTAAAGTGAAGCCTTAATTGAATTCAGGTTCAGGTTTTATCTTCTCTTTCTGTTTGATACAAGCAAATATGTACATGTTATTATAGGAGAAAAGGCTGGTGTTGGTGGTAATAAGGTAACTTTATACATGTGATATGAACTCCAACTATTATTGAGAAATATGTGTAAATTAACTGCAGAACCTCATCTTTCCACAGGGGGGAGCTGCAACAGAAAGCAAAGCAGAAACATCCATTTAAATGTGTTCATCTACTGTTATGTTGCCATGAACAGAACTCATCTGCAGAGACACTTTAGCTTCAGAATACATGAAGGAATCAAAGGAGCAAACTAAATCCAGGTCCAGGTGGAGGAGGTGGTGGAGTGAGGAGCAGCAGGACTGGAGGAGTCCAGATCCACTGATGATCCTCTGATCAGATCCAGAGGAACACAGAGACCATGGTGGACTCACTCTGAGTGAGACCACTTCCATCTGCAGAGAGAAGAAGAAGAGAAGAGATGAGTCAGTGTTTCCAGAGACTCCCTCCATCAGCTGTCAGTCAGTGAAGCAGCACATCCAGTATAAAGAGCAGCAGGGACTTCAGTCTGAGCAGCGTAGCAGCTTCCTTTCAGCTCTCATCTTAACGTGTTGGAGTGAAGCTCACACACCTGCAGACACTTTGGACATCAAGTCTGTTCACTCTGCACATTTCACTGCAGTACACAGTGGAAATAAAGAGCTGAGGCTCCTGAACGCACCATGACTGCAGAAACAGTGACACTTGAATGTCAGCGTTCTCCTCTCACAGCTTCACTGAGAAGGTTGGAGGTTTACAGGAAATACTGGATCTGTGTTTAGAACAATACTGCTGGAACCAGCATGGACTGACTCCAACCCTCTACTGACCTCAGAGTCTCCAGTCTCCAGTGTGGACTCTCCAGTCCAGCAGACAGCAGCTTCACATCTGAATCCTTCAGCTTGTTTCCACTCAGATCCAGTTCTCTCAGATGTGAGGGGTTGGACTTCAGAGCTGAGGCCAGAGAAGAACAGCTGATCTCTGACAAACTGCAGTTCATCAACCTGAATAAAGAATAAATGATGAACATAAAAATCCATTTATGATCCAATCAGGTGTGTTCAGGTATTAAATGTGTAGCTCAACATGACTATGTCCTAATCAATGAGCTTTTCTCTTTGTCATTGTGTTATCGTGGATCATCATCATGTCAGCCTTCTACAGACATCATCCAGATGTCACCACAACATTCATACACCTACTGATGTCAACACAGATTAATAACATGCTGCTGATCTCAGTCAAGTCTGGAACTAGAGGATCAATGCTATATTGATCCTTTAAACCAATATAGTATTGATATTGATATAGTATTTAAACCAGGAAGCAGAGTCGCAGTCTTTCACACTTCTCTGCGCTTCCTTTGGAGCAGTTACCCACCCAGTTACCCACCCAAAACCCTATACAGCCTGTGTCTGCCCCACGGCCACTTCAATTATTTAAAGTCAACAGAAGAGGAGTTATACAAAATAACCTAATTAAAGTTAAGGCAACCAATGCAACAGAGCAACAAAACAGGACAATTAAATGTGGACTCTTAAATATCAGATCTCTGTCATCTAAGGGTGTACTTGTAAATGATTTAATATCAGATAATCATATTGATTTATTTTGTCTTACTGAAACCTGGCTGTGTCATGAAGAGTACGTTAGCCTTAATGAATCAACTCCTCCAAGTTATATTAATACTCATATTCCTCGAGGCACAGGCCGAGGAGGTGGAGTAGCAGCCATCTTTGACTCAAGCCTATTAATAAACCCTAAACCTAAATTAAATCATAACTCATTTGAAAGCCTTGTTCTTAGTCTTTCAAACCCGAGCGGGAAAGCATTAAAGTTTTTTTTTTTTTATTCACCTTATATATGCTTCCTTTAGGAAATATTATCAGAAAACACTCATTGTTATGCAGATGATACCCAGTTATATCTATCGATTAAGCCAGACGAAACTAACCAGTTCTCTAAACTTCAAGCATGTCTTACGGACACAAAAACCTGGATGACCTGTAACTTCTTAATGTTAAACTCTGAAAAAACAGAAGTGATCCTACTAGGCCCAGATCACCTTCGAATTCAATTATCTAACGATATAGTTTCTCTAGATGGCATTGCTCTAGCATCCAGCACTACCATTAAGAACCTTGGAGTTATCTTTGATCAGGATCTGTCTTTTAACTCTTATATAAAACAGATCTCAAGGACAGCCTTTTTTCATTTACGTAATATTTCGAAAATCAGGCAAATCCTGTCTCAAAGCGATGCAGAAAAACTAGTTCATGCATTTGTTACCTCTAGACTAGATTACTGTAACTCCTTATTATCAGGCTGCTCTAATAGGTCTCTTAGATCTTTACAGTTGATCCAGAATGCTGCAGCACGTGTTCTAACAAAAACTAAGAAAAGAGATCATATTACTCCAGTATTAGCTTCTCTGCACTGGCTCCCTGTTAAAGCAAGAATAGAATTTAAAATTCTTCTACTCCCCTACAAAGCTCTAACTGGCCAGGCACCGTCTTATCTTACTATTATTATTCCCTGTACTATTACGCTTAGAGTCTTTGCTACCCTGGAGTCTTTGCACTTTCTCGCTTCGCAGGCTTCTATAAATCGTGGCTGTACCTGGACTGTGGTCGTGCCTCCTGCTATGGCACCGCTGACACCAACTGCTACTACCATTATTATTATTAGTCACATTACTATTACTATTCCCTATTTCATAATTATAATTCTACTATAATAATTGCTGCTGTTATTATAAGTAGTCTTAATTTAATAATTTTTTCCCTTCGTTACTCTGCTTACTACTCTTATTATATGAATAATTTATGTCATATACATTGAATGTGTTGTTACTCTGTTATGCTGTTCATTCTGTACACATGACATCTATTGCATTCTGTCCATCCTGGGAGAAGGATCCCTCCTCTGTCGTTCTCCCATAGGTTTCTTCCTTTTTTCTCCCTGTTAAAGGGGTTTTTTAGGGGAGTTTTTCCTGTGTCGATGTGAGGGAAGGACAGAGGATGTCGCATCTGTACAGATTGTAAAGCCCTCTGAGGCAAATTTGTAATTTGTGATTCTGGGCTATACAAAATAAACTGAGTTGAATTGAATTAAACAGCTGAATTTAGAAATATTATATGATCTCTTTGTGTGTGTGTGTGTGTGTGTGTGTGTGTGTGTGTGTGTGTGTGTGTGTGTGTGTGTGTGTGTGTGTGTGTGTGTGTGTGTGTTAATAAAGATCAATATCAATGATTAAACATTATTTGTGAAAACACATAAATGTACAAAAAACAAATAAATATTTCTACTTCATTAAGTAAACTTGATCAATTTAAAAAATAAAAATAATAAAATAAAAGTATTAGTTCAGAGGATGTTCTGTTTACAGATGTGACCATTTATCAAAAATTATAAACATTACTTTACTTTAAAAACTATGACATTTTCTACAGTTTCTTTAAGAAACACAAGTGTTTTCTGACTGCAGATTAAATGTAGTTCAAAAAACACAAACAAATATAAATGAACAACTTTATGGATGTAAATTAGGTTAAATTGTTAAATAAACATATTAGATCTATAATAGTAACAGAGAGTCAGTGAACTGACCTCAGAGTCTCCAGTCTACAGTATGGACTCTCCAGTCCAGCAGACAGCAGCTTCACTCCTGAATCCTGCAGCTTGTTTACACTCAGATTCAGCTCTCTCAGATGGGAGTTGGACATCAGAGCTGAGGCCAGAGAAGAACAGCTGATCTCTGACAATCTGCAGAGACTCAACCTGAATAAAGAATAAATGATGCAACTTTAGACGACAACCTTCCTTCTTGAAATCATTCAATGTTTAATAATCTGTTCAGAGCTGAAGAAGGTTCAGAATGTAGAAGTTTAGAAAATGGAAACTTCAAACACCTGAACTCAACAGGATGCAAGTTAGAAACTGTTAAATACAAACAGTGAAAAAGAGCTCTCATTAATATTAATGACAACATGCTGCTACTTCAATAAAAACGTAGTGACTCCACCTCTTAAACTCCACCAGCGACTCCGTCTATACAAACTCATGTTGTGAAGCCAAACACAAACAAAAACAACTCAATTCAAGGTCCAAAGTTTCAAAGATGTTAAATATGTCAGGATGAATTTAGAGGAAATGTGAACAATATTTATTTAATAATAGTGGAGTCATAAAATCAAAGCATCTTCAGTTTAAACTCTTCAGTCAGTATAAACCTCATATCCAACATGTTTATGAATCTATATTTGTTGGAGTCTGACAGTGTAAATAGAGATTCTTTATATATTGATGTGGTGTTCACGGCCGTGTCTCCAGTCGTTCTTGTGTTTCTTGAGTCTTCTCTTTGTCTCCTGTCCTCCTGTCTGTCTCTCTCTGAGGGTCTGATTGCTGTCCTGCCTCCTCACCTGTTTAAAGCCACACACCTGCAGTCCATCAGCTCCTCATCTCTGCAGTAGACCCACCCGGTTCTTCATCTTTTCATCTCCAGATCCTTGTCTCAGTTATAGAGGAAGTTTCACGTCTCAGGCCGCTTGAGTGGTGTTTGTTCTGATTCTCTTCTAGCGTTCTTCTCTGAGCCACAGGATCACTGTCCACGCTCTCATCCCTCGCTCTGCCTGGTTTCACCGTCACAGCTCCCCTCTACCTCTGCCTCCACCAGCCGGATTCCCCCCCACATCCATCTTCATTCTCTGCAACCAGTCAGTAAAGCTTCCTTTATCCTTCCACCTCTGAGTCAGTGTCCTACATCTGGGTCCCTGTTGATCGTCACTCTTCATTGTTACCAGTGACGGAGACGCTGCTGTTGTCTTCACCAAAGATGAAAATCAAGTGTTGCAGAGGTTCAGAGTGAATCCTCCAGTGTCGTTTTCTTCTTGTTATATTCAGGTTTTAAATGTGTGGCTCAACACTGCTCTGCCACAGTCAGTGTAATAGACCACGTCAAATAGTCTGTTTTATCTCAGTGAATATACCTGAGTGAAATGACCCAGAAGTAATGAGTAGCAGTCTTGATGAGAGCTGGTCCCATTCTCTAAATGCTAATTAGAATAATATCAGCCTGATGTCTGTAATTTAATGTCAACACAACTTTCACGTCATATTAATCTCAGAACAGAAGTAAAGAATGGTGTCTGACCTCAGAGTCTCCAGTCTACAGAGTGGACTCTCCAGTCCAGCAGACAGCAGCTTCACTCCTGAATCCTGCAGGTGGTAGTTTCTACTCAGATCCAGCTCTCTCAGATGGCAGGGGTTGGACTTCAGAGCTGAGGCCAGAGAAGAACAGCTGATCTCTGACAAATTGCAGCGACTCAGCCTGAATAAAGAATAAATGATGAAGATAAAAATCCATATATGATCCAATCAGATGTGTTCAAGTTTTAAATGTGTAGCCCAACATGACTATGTCCTAATCAATGATATTTTCTCTTTGTCATTGTGTTATTGTGGATCATCATCATGTCAGCCTTCTACAGACATCATCCATATATCACCACAACATTCATACACCTACTGATGTCAACACAGATTAATAACATGCTGCTGATCTCAGTCAAACCTGGAACTAGAGGATCAATATCAGATCAGACATGTTGGACTAAAAGACCGTTCATTGTTTCATTTATTATATGAGCTTCTTTTTTCTGGATCTGGTGGCTTAGTAGGTTCATGTCTTTAACAGGAGAGGTCCACATTTGTTCTTGTGGGTCTTTAATAATAATAATAATAATAATGATAATAATAATAATAATAATAATAATAATAATACATTTTATTTAGTACTCAAAGACGCGTTACAGACATTTAAAAACAGCATTTACAAGCTACACACAAAAAACTTAAATCTTAAAACACACAGCATTAGTCAGACTGTAAATATAAAACATCCATCCATCCATCCATCCATTTTCCGTAACCTGCTTATCCAGTTAAGGGTCGCAGGGGTGCTGGAGCCTATCCCAGCTGTCAATGGGCGAAGGCAGGGTACACCCTGGACAGTTCGCCAGTCTGTCGCAGGGCAGGCATGTATAGACAGACAACCATTCACACTCACATCCACACATACGGGCAATTTAGAGTCTTCAATGAACCTAAGCTGCATGTCTTTGGACTGTGGGAGGAAGCCGGAGAACCCGGAGAGAACCCACGCTGACACGGGGAGAACATGCAAACTCCACACAGAAGGTTGCCCCTCTTGCTGTGAGGCGACAGTGCTAACCACTACACCACCGTGCAGCAATATAAAACATCACTCGACCAAATGTTCTCTGACTGATTTTTCAACACAACAGTGGAATGATCTACCTACAAATATTAGAGAGTGTATTAGTATCAGTCAGTTTAACGCTAATGTTAAAACAAGAGTGCTGTGGTATTTAAACCAAGCATCCATCTACAGGGAAAATAAAAGCCTCTCGTCTCTGAGACCGGTCTCTTGAGAGAGCTCCAGCCGAGGAACGCCCTTCTGGGCTGAAATCACTCTACTGCTCCGGTCAGCTGACAGTCGCTCTGTGAGCTGTTTGGACGGCTGGCTAGCTAGCGGCCCTGGCAGGAGCTAGTTTGCTGTTGACAGTTTGTGGAGCTTCTCGACTTTGTAAATGTTGGAACAAATTATCAATTCACCATCAATTTAACCGACAATATTCTAAATCTACACAGTTGATTTATCTCCTCCGAAGTTCTCATTAGAGATGGAATAAAATGAAGATTGTAATTAAATCTTGATGTTTATAGCTGCTGTTGTTGTGACCATAGACTGTGTCGTTCCAGTGCTTTGCATTGTGGGATACAGAAGGCGAGGTAGACTGGTTAGAGCATACTTGAGATCTTTTCTGAATCAGTACAACATCCAGGTTTTTCTGTCAGACTGTAGATTTAGCTTTTGTTTGAATACTACAAGCTACATTTAGGTCAAATCAATACAAACTGCTAGTTTAGTATGAGGTCTCAAATACAGCCACTGTCAAACACAACAGACTGACTTGAAACATGTGAAGCCTCAGATTAGTTCAGGTCAACTTTACAAGTCATTTCTACACAGAACTAGAGAGTGGATTTAGTCCTGGAACATCACAGACAGTATGGACGGATTACAGACCTCAAGAACTCTTGAATGAACATTTGGACTCGTGAGTATTGTTTTAAGAAAGACCTGAACGAATATGAATATAACATTCAAGTCTTTATCTCTCTGTTTACACAGAGTTTTGATCTGCTGTCATCATATCTTCATCAACCTCCTTCATCTTCCTCACACACTCTACAGCATCATCAGGACTGACATCACCTTGACTGATGGACCACATTGTGAGTCTGTGGAAGCTAAAAACTATCCTGTCAATCACTTAATTTCTCTACTTCTTCTTACCCTAACAAATATTCAGCTTTTGTTTTCAGTCAAACCCTGAAACCTTTCTGTCATTGAACTGACCTCAGAGTCTCCAGTCTACAGTGTGGACTCTCCAGTCCAGCAGACAGCAGCTTCACTCCTGAATCCAGCAAGTCGTTTACACTCAGGTCAAGTTCTCTCAGATGGGAGGGGTTGGACTTCAGAGCTGAGGCCACGACTTCATAGTGAGTCTCCGAAAGTCCACAGTCAGAAAGTCTGTCATGACACAAATATTTCAAAAATATTATTATGAAAGAGGACACTTAATATTTACTTCCTTCTTCCTGTTTTGATGAACATTTGCTCTTCACATCAGTGGTTCAGCTGATCTTATCTCACTGTGTCTCACATGAAACAATAACTCTTATCTTTCTCTCTCTGTTGTGATAAAATGCTGCTGTGATAAAACCTCAAACACAACCTCTAAAGTCCTTCATTTGTTTTACCAATTTTACATGTCGCCTACATCACCCAAAGGGAGATAAATAGAGGAAGAAATATATTAATTTAACAAATAACAATCACTAGAAATGAATAGAATAACTGTGTCCATTAACTTCACATTGTAACACAACTAACTGAAACATAAAAATGTTTTCACTGGCAGCATTTGAAACAACAACAACATATGTGACTAAATACAACTGGAAAACTGTTTTAAGAATAATTACAATTTTATACTGTCTATATGGAGGGGTTTGTGTGCCCCAGTGATCCTGAGAGCTGTGTTGTCGGGGGCAATAGTCCCCCAAGGCAAAGTGGTCTCAGGGGAGGGGTCAGACTAAACGTGATTCACAGACCCCAAATGAAACTGACAATAATGAGTTGTGGCACCTCGCCCGGAAAAGGGAAACTGGGGCACCCTCCTGAAGCCAGACCTGGGAGGGGAGCTCGCCAGCAAGCGTCTAGTTGCCGGGCCTTGGCACATGGGGCCCGGCCGGGCCCAGCCCGAAAAATCTATATTCTGCCGCCACCCTGTGGGCCCACCACCCGCAGGGATAGACATTGGGGTCGGGTGCAATGTGAGCCGGGTGGACTGTCATGGACTGTCCATAACGAACACCATGTTTGAGCATAGGGAGGTTCATAAGTGTACTTGGTACCAGAACACCTTAGACCAAAGGTCTAGGATCGACTTTGTAGTTGTGTCATCAGACCTGTGGCCGTATGTCTTGGACACTCGGGTGAAGAGAGGAGCAGAGCTGTCAACTGATCACCACCTGGTGGTGAGCTGAATCAGGTGGCGGGGGAGGCTGCCGGACAAACCCGGTAAACCCAAACATGTGGTGAGGGCGAACTGGGAACGTCTGGCTGAGGATCCTGTCCGTGAGGTCTTCAACTCCCACCTCCGGAATAATTTATCATGCATCCTGGGGGAGGCTGGGGACATGGAATCCGAGTGGGCCATGTTCAGATCCTCCATTGTGGAAGCTGCTGCTAGGAGCTGTGGTCGGAAGGTGATCAGTGCCTGTCGTGGCGGCAATCTGAGAACCCAAGGAGGCTGTCAAGCTATAGAAGGAGGCTTTTCAGGCTTGGCTGGCCCAGGGGTCTCCTGAATCAGCAGGCAGGTACCGGTTGGCCAGAAGGACTGCAGCTACGACAGTTGCTGAAGCAAAAACCCGGGTGTGGGAGGAGTTTGGGGAGGCCATGGAGAGGGACTTTTGACTGGCCTCAAGGAAGTTCTGGCAAACCGTGAGATGACTCAGAAAGGGGAAACAGGGCTTGTCCCAGACTGTGCTCAGCAGGGGGGGAGAACTGCAGACCACGACTGGGGATATTGTCGGGCGGTGGAAAGAACACTTTGAGGAATTCCTGAACCCGACCAACACATCCTCTGTGGAAGAGACAGAGTCTGAAGACTCAGAGGAAGACTCGTCCATATGCTTGGCAGAGGCCGTTGATGTAAAAAAGCTCTTCAGTGGCAAGGTGCCAGGGGTGGATGAGATTCGACCGGAGATGCTAAAGGCTCTGGACATTGTTGGGCTGTCTTGGCTGACTCGTCTCTGCAGTGACGCGTGGAAGTCGGGTACAGTGCCTGTGGAGTGTCAGACCGGGGTGGTGGTTCCCATTTTCAAAAAGCGGGAAAGTCTACTGCAGGGTGCTGGAAAGCAGGCTCCGGCCGATTGTCGAACCTCGGATTCAGGAGGAGCAATGCGGACTCCGTCCTGGCCGTGGAACAGTGGACCAGCTCTTTACCCTTGCAGGCCTGTTGGAGGGGGCATGAGAGTTTGCTCAGCCAGTCTACATGCGTTTTGTGGACTTCGAGAAGGCCTTCGACCATGACCCTCGGGGAGTCCTGTGGGGGGTACTGCGGGAATATGGGGTACCTGGTTTGTTGCTACGAGCCATTTGGTCCTTGTATGACCAAAGTGGGAACTGTGTCCGGATACTCGGCACAAAGTCGAGCTTGTTCCCAGTGCGTGTTGGCCTCCGCCAGGGCTGCCCCTTGTCACCAATCCTGTTTGTGATTTTCATGGACAGGATTTCAAGGTGCAGCCGGGGGGAGGAGAGTTTCCGGTTTGGGGACCTCAGAATCGCATCCCTGCTTTTTGCAGATGATGTGGTTCTGTTGGCTCCTTCAGAACGTGACCTTCAGAACGTGACCTTCAGAACGTGACCTTCAGAACGTGACCTTCAGCACACACTGGGGTGGTTCACAACCGAGTGTGAAGCGGTCGGGAAGAGAGTCAGTACCTCCAGGTTTGAGGCCATGGTTCTCTTCCGGAAAACGGTGGATTGCACCCTCTGGGTTGGGAGTGAGTCACTGCCCCAAGCGAGTGAGTTCAACTATCTCTGGATCTTATTCACGAGTGAGGGTAAAATGGAGCGGGAGATGGACATGCGGTTCGGTGCAGCGTCAGCAGTGATGTGGGCGTTGTATCGGACCGTTGTGATGAAGAAGGAGCTGAGCTGTAAGGCAAAGCTCTCGATTTACCAGTCCATCTACGTTCCAACCCTCACCTATGGTCATGAGCTTTGGGTAGTGACCGAAAGAATGAGATCGCAAATACAAGCGGCCAAAATTAGCTTCCTTCGTAGGGTGGCTGGGCTCAGCCTTAGAGATAGGGTGAGGAGCTCAGACATCCGGAGGGAGCTCAGAGTAGAGCCGCTGCTCATTCGCGTCAAAAGGGGCCAGCTGAGGTGGTTCGGGCATCTGATCAGGATGCCCCCTGGACGCCTCCCTGTAGAGGTTTTCCAGGCACGTCCAACTGGTAAGAGGCCCCGGGGTAGACCCAGAACACGCTGGAGGGATTATATATCTCGTCTGGCCTGGGAACGCCTCGGGGTCCCCCAGGAGGAGCTGGAAAGTGTTGCTGGGGAGAAGGACGTCTGGAGGACCCTCCTTAGCTTGCTGCCCCCGCGACCCGACCCCGGATAAGCGGAGGAAGAGGATTGAGATGGATTCATAACCATCTCTTGTTGAAGAGCCACTTCCACTATGACTCCTCTCTGCTGCCATCTTTTTCTAGGAATTACAACAAAGACCTTTGTCTTCTCCAGCTGATCTTCTAACATCCTGCTTTGTTGAGACATTTGGGCCTGTGTTAGGCTGCTGGTTATCACTCTGAGCTCTGGTTTAATCTCACCACAGCAGCTGTGTGGTTGTCTCTTTAGCAGCCTCATCAGCTTCTGATATCATGAAGATCATCACAGTTCAGAACTTCACCTTTATTCAGCTTTACATTCAAGTCTTTGTCTCTCTGTTTACACAGAGTTTTGATCTGCTGTCATCAGATCTTCATCAACCTCCTTCATCTCCCTCACACACTCTACAGCATCATCAGGACTGACATTACCTTCACTGACTGATGGACCACAATGTGAGTCTGTGGAAGCTAAAAACTCTCCTGTCAATCACTTCATTTCTCTACTTCCTGTTACTCTAACAAATATTCAGCTTTTGTTTTCAGTCAAATCCTGAAACCTTTCAGTCAGTGAACTGACCTCAGAGTCTCCAGTCTACAGTATGGACTCTCCAGTCCAGCAGACAGCAGCTTCACTCCTGAATCCAGTAAGTCGTTCACACTCAGGTCAAGTTCTCTCAGATGGGAGGGGTTGGACTTCAGAGCTGAGGCCACGACTTCATAGTGAGTCTCTGAGAGTCCACAGTCAGAAAGTCTGTCATGACACAAATATTAGAAAATATTATTATGAAAAGGACACTTAATATTTACTTCCTTCTTTCTGTTTTGATGAACATTTCCTCTTCACATCAGTGGTTCAGCTGATCTTATCTCACTGTGTCTCACATGAAACAATAACTCTCATCCCTCTCTCGTACTTGCAGACTTTAAATCATTGTTTTTCT
>NW_026547704.1:0-1628 GCF_027596085.1 Anoplopoma fimbria | reverse complement strand
CAGTGGGTACGGAAAGTATTCAGACCCCTTTAAATTTTTCACTCTTTGTTTCATTGCAGCCATTTGCTAAAATCGAAAAGTTCATTTTTTTTTTCGCATTAATGTACACTCAGCAACCATCGTGACAGAAAAAAACAGAAATGTAGACATTTTTGCAAATTTATTAAAAAAGAAAAACTGGAAATATCACATGGTCATAAAGTATTCAGACCCTTTGCTCAGTATTGAGTAGAAGCACCTTTTGAGCTAGTACAGCCATGAGTCTTCTTGGGAATGATGCAACAAGTTTCTCACACCTGGATTTGGGGATCCTCTGCCATTCTTCCCTGCAGATCCTCTCCAGTTCTGTCAGGCTGGGTGAACGCTGGTGGACAGCCATTTTCAGGTCTCTCCAGAGATGCTCAATTGGGTTTAGGTCAGGGCTCTGGCTGGGCCAGTCAAGAATGGTCAGCAGACTTGTTCAAGCCACTCTTGTTATTTTAGCTGTGTGCTTCGGGTCATTGTCTTGTTGGAAGGTGAACCTTCGGCCCAGTCTGAGGTCCTGAGCACTCTGGAGGAGGTTTTCTTCCAGGATATCTCTGTACTTGGCCGCACCATATCTTTCCTTCAATTGCAACCAGTCGTCCTGTCCCTGCAGCTGAAAAACACCCCCATAGCATGATGCTGCCACCACCATGTTTCACTGTTGGGATTGTATTGGGCAGGTGATGAGCAGTGCCTGGTTTTCTCCACACATACCGCTTAGAATTAACGCCAAAAGTTCAATCTTGGTCTCATCAGACCAGAGAATCTTATTTCTCATAGTTTGGGAGTCCTCCGTGTGTTTTTTGGCAAACTCTATGCGGGCTTTCATATGTCTTGCACTGAGGAGAGGCTTCCGTCGGGCCACTCTGCCATAAAGCCCCGACTGGTGGAGGGCTGCAGTGATAGTTGACTTTGTGGAACTTTCTCCCATCTCCCTACTGCATCTCTGGAGCTCAGCCACAGTGATCTTTGGGTTCTTCTTTACCTCTCTCACCAAGGCTCTTCTCCCACGATTGCTCAGTTTGGCTGGACGGCCAGGTCTAGGAAGAGTTCTGGTCATCCCATACTTCTTCCATTTAAGGATTATGGAGGCCACTGTGCTCTTAGGAACCTTGAGTGCTGCAGAAATTCTTTTGTAACCTTGGCCAGATCTGTGCCTTGCCACAATTCTGTCTCTGAGCTCCTTGGGCAGTTCCTTCGACCTCATGATTCTCATTTGTTCTGACATGCACTGTGCGCTGTAAGGTCTTATATAGACAGGTGTGTGCCTTTCCTAATCAAGTCCAATCAGTTTAATTAAACACAGCTGGACCCCAATGAAGGAGTAGAACCATCTCAAGGAGGATCAGAAGAAATCGACAGCATGTGAGTTAAATATGAGTGTCACAGCAAAGGGTCTGAATACTTATGACCATGTGATATTTCAGTTTTTCTTTTTTAATAAATTTGCAAAAATTTCTACATTTCTGGTTTTTTCTGTCAAGATGGGTTGCTGAGTGTACATTAATGCGAAAAAAAATGAACTTTTTCGATTTTAGCAAATGGCTGCAATGAAACAAAGAGTGAAAAATTTAAAGGGGTCTGAATATTTTCCGTACCCACTG
>NW_026547703.1:0-578 GCF_027596085.1 Anoplopoma fimbria | reverse complement strand
TAGGTCCAATTCCTGGGTCCATCTACTGCATAGTCTTGAATTTTGAAAATGTGGCACATCTTTGGGGACTGGTAGCACATTGGCTGATGTGGCGCTAATTTTTCAAATATGCCACCTGTACAATCAAAGTACAAGTCCTACTTATTGGTTGATAACAAGAAAATACCAAGGACAACAGCATACAGACACAGTAAGGTAATTAAAAGTGGTATCATTTTTTGAATTATTGATATGTTTTTGTTATTATTACTATTCTTCTTCTGATTATTATTATTATTAGGCCTATTATTATTATTATTATGGTAGCCTAGTAGTTGTCCTACTACTTCTACCATAATAATAATAAGAAGTATAGTACTAGTACAGTAGTAATGTTATTAATAATAAATATTAGGCATGATATAGGTAATGGCAAGTAGCAGGCTGAGAAATGGAGAAAGCTACCAGATATTCATGATAACTAGTAGGCAAGTATAGGCTAGCTGCACCATCTTATAGGCTATCTATACTGTATTGACATTGTCTTTTGTTTCAGGGAAAAGGCAGAAGACGGTACAAGCAGTACCTTTACAGTACTG
>NW_026547702.1:0-2257 GCF_027596085.1 Anoplopoma fimbria | reverse complement strand
GTTTTCACCTTGGTGAGTTTCCCTTTGGAAACCCTCAAGAAAAAGAACTTTGACAAGTAGTCGAATATTTAACGTTGAAACTTTAATGTTATAAGTTGTTGTTGTTACCTGTGAAACAGTTCCTCTGTTGATGATGTCTCTTGTTTTGTATCATGAGTAATACATCTTCTAGATAAATACTGAAGGCTGAACTCTTCGGTGTAGTTTTGTGCAGACGATTTGACTCTTGAGCCAACATTTTTAAGTTCATCTCCACCAAGTACATACAAATGAATTATATGGAAATAATTCATATTTTGCAGCAGTGGCTGGGATAGCTAATAGGAGACTCTAAATTAATGTGTGTATGAAACATAAGTATACTGTATGTCTTACTTTGAGATAATAGGAAATGACAACGGTGTTATGAAACAGTGTGAGCCGCTGACTCTGCCTTTTAAAATGTTGTTCAATCTGTGTTGTAATGTGACAAGAAGCTACCTTCGAGTAAAGTCTGGCATATATACGGTGTGTCGGTCTATCAATTTCTGTAAGAATTCAGTTTGATGTTGCATTTTGATTTCAAAGTGTCTCACTCAGTCATGCTGTCCTGTTTGCTGCATCCATTGCAACTTTAAAATAGTGCATTGGCAACTACAAACAATGACTAGGGTAGGCTTGTTTTAGCCTAGCCAGAATGCCTTTTGTTACTAAAGCAGTAGTTGTTAATTTTTAGCCCCAACCAGCCAGTTAAGAGGAGTCCGCAGTTAATGAAGGTATAACACAGTTGATCAAATCTGTTTTTCAATAAGGGTGAATCAACCATGAGAGGTCCTTGAGCATACAGCCATTAATGAGCATAGCGAGTATTAAGCTGATGGGGCATGTAGCATGCATGATAAGCTGTGGACAGACAGACGGAAGCACATTAACACACACACACACACACACACACACACACACACGCACGCACACACACACACACACACACACACACACACACACACACACACACACACACACACACACACACACAAATTCACACCTTTCCACATGGGCTGTCTGGAGACATACCAAAGCTATTTGATTTGAATACTCAAATACTGAGCTTTCTTATGCCTCCTAATTACCAACATCTGTCAGAAGGATTTATTTGTGTATGGATTTATTTATGTGCGCGTCAACGCCTGTGTGAATGTGTGTTGTCATGTACATGCACTGCAGGATTAGCGCTTTCATTTGTAACAGCTCATAAGTGTGAGTGTGAGTTTTTTTTTTTTTCATATGGTTGGATGTGCTCACACACACACGCTGTAAATAAAATACAAATAAAAGCAGTGCCTCGGATTTGTTGAGGGATAATGAAATATTCTGACGCCTGAGAGTCGTGTTCTTCAGGTAAAGTCAGTGCCAAGAATCAATAAGCATCTCTACATGTGTTTATCGCTGTAAGCTAATTACCACAGTTACATGCTTAACTAAGATGGTTGCCATGGTAAATACCATGCAACCTACTTTAGGATGCAAGCACACACATGTTGTTCAAAACAAACTGACAGATGCAGTACATTTTCTATAATTAGACCTGAAACGTGCATGGAAATAATGTTACAGCATAATAAAAAGTATGATCCATCTGATTTTTAAAGCTTAGCTGCTCCTGACTTGTTCAAATCTACAAAACAAAAAATAAATCTCAACACATACAGACTTAACACATACAGGTGGACTAACACTTACTTTGTGGTGTTTAATTCAACATTATTGATGCACCATGTTTAAGATACTGTGGATGTCCTCAGATCAGAAGCTGTCAGTACTTTCTCTGCAGAGTATTTGTATTTATCTCTATACAACAACACTTTAATAGTGGGTTAGTTGCCTCTCTGTGCAAACAAGACAATTCAACAAAATAAAAACAAATACCTGATTTACAGGAGGAAATCTGTCTGGCATTGTGAAAAAACGGTGTAAAAAAAAAAATGTTTTCTTTTTTCATTTCTTTCTGATTCATTTTTTTATATCACATTTTGGTGATAAACACTCAGCAGAGCATACGACATCAAATACTTCTCTTTTCAGAGGATTTCATAGGATTAGAAATGAACACCAGTGAAGACAAGAAGTGGAACAAATTCAAGATTAACAAAAGTGCCTAAAAGAGATCAAACTAACTTAACTAACTTCTCAGCTATTTAAAAAAAAAAAAAAAAAAAATCCACTTGGCAAGTGCAAGAAGCACATGGAGATGATTTCATCTCTTCACAGCCGCCTCAGA
>NW_026547701.1:0-2018 GCF_027596085.1 Anoplopoma fimbria | reverse complement strand
TATACTATGACTTTTTCCGACATACTATACTATGACTTTTTCATGACTTTTTTCGACATACTATACTATGACTTTTTTTCGACATACTATACTATGACTTTTATCGACATACTATACTATGACTTTTATCGACATACTATACTATGACTTTTTTCATGACTTTTTTCGACCTATGACTTTTATTCAACATGCTATACTATGATTTTTTCGACATACTATACTATGACTTTTTTCAACATGCTATACTATGACTTTTATCGACATACTATACTATGACTTTTTTGACTTTTTCGACATACTATACTATGACTTTTTTCAACATGCTATACTATGACTTTTTTCGACATACTATACTATGACTTTTTCATGACTTTTTTTGACATACTATACTATGACTTTTTTCAACATGCTATACTATGACTTTTTTCGACATACTATACTATGACTTTTTTCATGACTTTTTTCGACATACTATACTATGACTTTTTTCGACATACTATACTATGACTTTTATCGACATACTATACTATGACTTTTTCATGACTTTTTTCGACATACTATACTATGACTTTTTTCGACATACTATACTATGACTTTTATCGACATACTATACTATGACTTTTTTCGTGACTTTTTTCGACATACTATACTATGACTTTTATTCAACATGCTATACTATGATTTTTTTCGACATACTATACTATGACTTTTTTCGACATACTATACTATGACTTTTTTTCAACATGCTATACTATGACTTTTTTTGACATACTATACTATGACTTTTTTTCAACATACTATACTATGACTTTTTTCGACATACTATACTATGACTTTTTTTCGACATACTATACTATGACTTTTTTCATGACTTTTTTCGACATACTATACTATGACTTTTATCGACATACTATACTATGACTTTTATCAACATACTATACTATGACTTTTTTCATGACTTTTTTCGACATACTATACTATGACTTTTATTCAACATGCTATACTATGATTTTTTTCGTCATGACTTTTTCGACATACTATACTATGACTTTTTTTCAACATGCTATACTATGACTTTTCCAACATACTATACTATGACTTTTTTCATGACTTTTTTCTACATACTATACTATGACTTTTTTCGACATACTATACTATGACTTTTATCGACATACTATACTATGACTTTTATCGACATACTATACTATGACTTTTTTCATGACTTTTTTCGACATACTATACTATGACTTTTTTTCAACATGCTATACTATGACTTTTTTCGACATACTATACTATGACTTTTTTCATGACTTTTTTCTACATACTATACTATGACTTTTTTTCAACATGCTATACTATGACTTTTTTCGACATACTATACTATGACTTTTTTCATGACTTTTTTCGACATACTATACTATGACTTTTTTCGACATACTATACTATGACTTTTATCGACATACTATACTATGACTTTTATCGACATACTATACTATGACTTTTTTCATGACTTTTTTCGACATACTATACTATGACTTTTTTTCAACATGCTATACTATGACTTTTTTCGACATACTATACTATGACTTTTTTCATGACTTTTTTCGACATACTATACTATGACTTTTTTTCAACATGCTATACTATGACTTTTTTCGACATACTATACTATGACTTTTTTCATGACTTTTTTCTACATACTATACTATGACTTTTTTCGACATACTATACTATGACTTTTATCGACATACTATACTATGACTTTTATCGACATACTATACTATGACTTTTTTCATGACTTTTTTCGACATACTATACTATGACTTTTTTTCAACATGCTATACTATGACTTTTTTCGACATACTATACTATGACTTTTTTTCAACATGCTATACTATGACTTTTTTCGACATACTATACTATGACTTTTTTCATGACTTTTTTCGACATACTATACTACGACTTTTTTTCAACATGCTATACTATGACTTTTTTCGACATACTATACTATGACTTTT
>NW_026547700.1:0-495 GCF_027596085.1 Anoplopoma fimbria | reverse complement strand
ATACTATGACTTTTTCATGACTTTTTTCGACATACTATACTATGACTTTTCATGACTTTTTGACATACTATACTATGACTTTTATACGACATACTATACTATGACTTTTATCGATATACTATACTGTGACTTTTTCATGACTTTTTCGACATACTATACTATGACTTTTATTCAACATGCTATACTATGATTTTTTTCGACATACTATACTATGACTTTTTTCGACATACTATACTATGACTTTTTTTCAACATACTATACTATGACTTTTTTCGACATACTATACTATGACTTTTTCATCGACACACTATACTATGACTTTTTTTTACATGACTTTTTTCGACATACTATACTATGACTTTTATTCAACATGCTATACTATGATTTTTTTCGACATACTATACTATGACTTTTTCGACATACTATACTATGACTTTTTTTCAACATGCTATACTATGACTTTTTTCGACATACTATACTGTGACTTTTTTCATG
>NW_026547699.1:0-551 GCF_027596085.1 Anoplopoma fimbria | reverse complement strand
GAAACTTGTTATTGTGAGTCCTTACTTGAAGAAACTCATGTAAATTATGAATTGCTATCAGAAAAGACACTTTTGGGGTATTTTCAGGCTGAAACGTCTTTTTGCAGCAGAAAAGCTGTAAATGCATCTAAAAGTAATGAAAGTATCATGTTTTCATGAAATTACAACGAAACTTGTTATTGTGAGTCCTTACTTGAAGAAACTCATGTAAATTATGAATTGCTATCAGAAAAGACACTTTTGGGGTATTTTCAGGCTGAAACGTCTTTTTGCAGCAGAAAAGCTGTAAATGCATCTAAAAGTAATGAAAGTATCATGTTTTCATGAAATTACAACGAAACTTGTTATTGTGAGTCCTTACTTGAAGAAACTCATGTAAATTATGAATTGCTATCAGAAAAGACACTTTTGGGGTATTTTCAGGCTGAAACGTCTTTTTGCAGCAGAAAAGCTGTAAATGCATCTAAAAGTGATGAAAGTATCATGTTTTCATGAAATTACAACGAAACTTGTTATTGTGAGTCCTTACTTGAAGAAACTCATGTAAAGTA
>NW_026547698.1:0-3661 GCF_027596085.1 Anoplopoma fimbria | reverse complement strand
AACACACAGATCTATCAAGTTGTTCATCTAAAGGAGCAGTTCGACACCTTTTGGCAAAGAGTCAGATGTTCATATTGACACCACTCACATGTCTGTGCAGTCAATATGAAGCTACAGCCAAGAGCCTGTTAGCCTAGCTTAGCATAAAGACTGGAAACAGGAGGAGACTGCAAGCCTGTCTGAAGGTAGCAGAATCCACCTATAGGTGGTTGATGTGTTATATCCATCCAAAGGCATCAACACCTCAAACATGGCCAAGTTCAGTGACTTAGATTAGCCGCGGTGACACCTAGCTGACAGCTAGCGACCTGAGACCTGTCACTCAGACGGCCACGCCTCAATAATGGCTAACTTTAAGCCTCAATATAATTGAAATGGATGAGTTTTATGGACCACCCCCCGTACAGGTGTAATGACAGGACATTGGCTGTAGAGACCAAAACCGTTTTTGTACCGGGCTGTAAACATCATTATTTCTGCTGTTGAGCATTTAACATGGACGTCTATGGGGACTGACTTGCTTGTGGCACCTCTAGTGTCCATTTGATGAACTACAATTTGTTGTCACTTCTGCTTCATTTTTCAGGTGAGGTTGCTGCTTGATTATATCTGGTTTGTTTGATTCCAACATTTTGTGGTTAATGGGTTATGTGTCAGTTTTTTTTTAAAGTGTGTAAAGACACATAAAATACAAATGAATAAATTACCCAACTGCAAATTTTAAGCAGCATGTATATGTACATGTATTCATGAGTAAATTATTAGGGGGATTTCCTGATTTTAGGGGGATTTCCTGATTTTAGGGGGATTTCCAGATTTTTGAGCTAAGCCACTCCCCCTGAAAGTGTCTGTGGACAACCCGGATGTGTTTGGCCTGCAGCCATCTGCTATGGAGTGTGAGGTTATATTGGCCAGTAAAGGGGACGTCCCACCAACATTTGAACAGTGATTATATTAAACTAACTCATGCAGGCTGTCACAACAATTTACATTGCAATGCAATACCAAAGTAATAAACTAAAGTAAATCAATAACTCCCATGCACTTAAATATTGTTTTGCATTATGATTTTTGTAAGGAAGTTAAACAAATCATAATTTTCTCTCTAATATGTACTTCATATTACTGTGAAAACATCTTCAACTTTAACGAGTTTCTCACCAAAAACTACAAGATTACATGTGAACATCATGATAAAGTAAAAAAAAAATTCGCCCAATGGAATTTTTTGTCAAATAGAGCCTTAATGCTTCATAATGTAAATCAGTAGCACCTCCCGATAAAGTGAGATATAAGCTTCATGCAGGACTGATCTGTTTACAGGATGATAACATCTAATTAACAAGCTCTCCTGTCGATTTCTCTTTTGCATAGAGAACGCCTGAAAGCAATTTCTTCATATTCGCACAAACGTCCACCTTATGACGTCAAGGATGAATAGACTATCATTTAGTGTTCAAAGTAAATTATCAGGGTGACCCTAACAAAATACGCATAATTATTATGCTAATAATAACAATTTCACACAAATGTTTAAAAGGATAAAGTTATGAGGGTTTGACATTTTGGAAAGACATGGATATAAACTGCAATGCTGTAATTCTAGTTTTTTTAGCAGCAGGTGAAGTCAAAGCTTCATGTGTTAAAGCTGCATTCTCTCCTGTCCACCAGGGGGCGACGCCTCTGGTTGTATAGAAGTCTATGAGAAAATGACTCTACTTCTCTTGATTTATTCCCTCAGTAAACATTGTAAACATGAGTTTATGGTCTCAATCTCTAGTTTCAAGTCTTCTTCAATACAGCATGATGTTCATTTAGTAAATTATGGTCTTACAACTTTAATATTTTAATATGTTTTTCACATTTTGGTCTTATTCAGCATTTGGTGAGGAGTCTATGAATTTGTAACACAATATGAAACATATAATATTGACCTTAGAGACAAAAAGCTCCTACATTCTACTTCAGTTCACTGTAGTATGTTTTAATGGAAACATTTTGAACTAGATAAATATCAAATATATAATTGCTTTGTTGATGAATAGAATCCAAAACAAGAAATTCATTTTATTTGTACTGTACTAAAGTAAAGCAGGCAACACCTGATCACTTCTAACATTCCTCATGGTTGACTGTTTGCTTGCAGCTATCAAAAGTAAAAATGCCCCCATCTTCACATTCAGTCATAACATTTGGGCTAAAATACCTGAACCTCTTCAGGATGTCAACTAAGATGCCTCTCCTACTAAACTTACAAACTACAATGAATTCATCACATTCAGAAACAAACCATTTGTATAACATCACCTCTGTCCATGAATAATGTCAATGTTCACACTAAACCAAGTTGTTACCAGTAAACATTTGCTTTGGCTGCTATTTGTCATTAAACCTGTCTGTATCTAGAACCATAACTTAAGGAAACTGTCATTATTAAACACTTTATTATTTGTATTTAATAGCAATATGCAATCCAAAAGTCCTGTTTGTGACAAATTTCATAAGTAAAAACAAACAAATGCAGAATCAAGTCTGTGTGTTACAAAATAAATCCCTAAACAAGTGAAATCCAAAACCTCACTCTTGATGTGTGACATAAAAGTTGAGACTATGATAATATTAATAATAAACATGAACCTCCAGAGTTGTGGATGTCAGTTAAATGAATATATATTAAGTTTTAAAGTCCTGGTCTCAGTGAGAAATGTATCTGCAAACACTGGATTTAACTGTTCTAGAAACTTATCTTTCACTCAGATATTATCTCTAAAATGCTAAAAACATCTTTATTTTTTTAAAATAAAACTAAAAGACAGATTATATCAAAATAAATTCACATTGACCCAGAATAGAGGCTTAGCAAAGAAATAGCTGTGTACTATAGAATAAATATAGGCTACTTACCATTCTTCAGAAGGTGACTGTCATCCTTTCTCTTGGGAAAACAGCTCATTTTTGAGGGCCTTGTCTCTGTCGATGTCTTGTTCTGACTGTTTACATTTCCATCTCATCATTTTATATCTTAGCCTGTTTCTGGTTCCTCCCCCTGAAATACACATCACCTGTTTTCTGGCTGGAGCTGGGCCAGTCACAAGCTAAATTGTGTCTGAAAGCAACAAATCAGGGGGCTGAGCCTAAGTACATTTAGTAGAGAATTTCACAGGTTTACCTGCTCAGCAATGACAGAAAGAACTCTTCAGTTAAGTTCATAAAAAGATAAAATGAAGAAATCCCCACAATACTAGACAATCCATCATCATGTTGTGCAGATAGTTTAAGAGGTAAAAGTACAGGATTTCAGAAGACCAGAACCACAGAACAGGTAATTAAAGAACATTTTGGACACGCTTATTATTCACCCTGTTGTAAAGAGTTGGAGGTTCAGATTGATACCACTGTATATTCTGCCTTAGTAAATATAACATTGCAGCTGGTTAGCCTAGCTTAGCATAGAGACTGGAAACAAGTGTTAGGGATTCAGTAGCAAAGGACCCACTAGCAGACACACAGCTCTTGGTTCAGAGTAGATTTATTTCCATCAACAGCCAATGGGATTCTTCCATTGGATTCTGGATTATTACAGAAAATAATCTCTTTGTCAAACAAACGTTTATGATTCTTACAGGATTTGTTCATCAAGATAATCTTCACAAATGAACAC
>NW_026547697.1:0-9565 GCF_027596085.1 Anoplopoma fimbria | reverse complement strand
GCTACACTTTTAATGGGGTTTTAAGATATATTTCTTATAATAATATGGTACTGCTACACTTTTAAGGGTTTTAAGATGTAATTCTTATAATAATATGGTCCTGCTATTCAAATGGGGTTTTAAGATGTGATTCCTTGCTACACTTTTAATGGGGTTATAAGATGTAATTCTTATAATAATATGGTCCTGCTACACTTTTAATGGGGTTTTAAAGATGTAATTCTTATAATAATATGGTCCTGCTTCTTCACTTTTAATAAGATGTGATTCTTATAATAATATGGTCCTGCTACACTTTAAATGGGGTTTTTAAGATGTAATTCTTATAATAATGGTCCTGCTACACTTTTAATGGGGTTTTAAGATGTATTTATTATGATAATATGGTACTGCTACACTTTTAATGGGGTTTTAAGATGTATTTCTTATAATAATATGGTACTGCTACACTTTTAATGGGGTTTTAAGATGTAATTCTTATAATATGGTTCTGCTACACTTTTAATGGGGTTTTAAGATGTAATTCTTATAATAATATGGTCCTGCTAAACTTTAAATGGGGTTTTAGATTGTAATTCTTATAATAATATGGTCCTGCTACACTTTTAATGGGGTTTTAGATGTGATTCTTATAATAATATGGTACTGCTACACTTTTAATGGGGTTTTAAGATGTAATTGCACAATAATATGGTCCTGCTACACTTTCAATGGGTTGTTAAGATGTAATTCTTATAACTAATATGGTCCTGCTACACTTTTAATGGGGTTTTAAGATGTAATTATTATAATAATATGGTCCTGCTACACTTTTAATGGGGTTTTAAGATGTGATTCTTATAATAATATGACTGCTACACTTTTAATGGGGTTTTAAATAATATGGTACTGCTACACTTTTAATGGGGTTTTAAGATGTAATTCTTATAATAATATGGTCCTGCTACACTTTTAATGGGTTTTAAGATGTATTCTTATAATAATATGGTCCTGCTACACTTTTAATGGGGTTTTAAGATTTAATTATTATAATAATATGGTACTGCTACACTTTAAATGGGGTTTTAAGATGTAATTCTTATAATAATATGGTACTGCTACACTTTTAATGGGGTTTTAAGATGTAATTCTTATAATATGGTACTGCTACACTTTAAATGGGTTTAAGATGCTACACTTTAAATGGGGTTTTAAGATATAATATAATAATATGGTAATGCTACACTTTTAATGGGGTTTTAAGATGTAATTCTTATAATAATATGGTACTGCTACACTTTTAATGAGTTTTAAGATGTAATTCTTATAATAATATGGTCCTGCTAAACTTTTAATGGGGTTTTAAGATGTAATTCTTATAATAATATGGTACTGCTACACTTTTAATGAGTTTTAAGATGTAATTCTTATAATAATATGGTCCTGCTACACTTTTAATGGGGTTTTAAGATGTAATTCTTATAATAATATGGTACTGCTACACTTTTAATGGGGTTTTAAGATGTAATTCTTATAATAATATGGTACTGCTACACTTTTAATGGGGTTTAAGATGTAATTCTTATAATAATATGGTCCTGCTACACTTTTAATGGGGTTTTAAAATGTAATTCTTATAATAATATGGTACTGCTACACTTTTAATGGGGTTTTAAGATGTAATTCTTATAATAATATGGTACTGCTACACTTTTAATGGGGTTTTAAGATGTAATTCTTATAATAATATGGTCCTGCTACACTTTTAATGGGGTTTTAAGATGTAATTCTTATAATAATATGGTCCTGCTACACTTTTAATGGGGTTTTAAGATGTAATTCTTATAATAATATGGTCCTGCTACACTTTTAATGGGGTTTTAAGATGTAATTATTATAATAATATGGTCCTGCTACACTTTTAATGGGGTTTTAAGATGTAATTCTTATAATAATATGGTCCTGCTACACTTTTAATGGGGTTTTAAGATGTAATTCTTATAATAATATGGTCCTGCTACACTTTTAATGGGGTTTTAAAATGTAATTCTTATAATAATATGGTACTGCTACACTTTTAATGGGGTTTTAAGATGTAATTCTTATAATAATATGGTCCTGCTACACTTTTAATGGGGTTTTAAGATGTAATTCTTATAATAATATGGTCCTGCTACACTTTTAATGGGGTTTTAAGATGTAATTCTTATAATAATATGGTCCTGCTACACTTTTAATGGGGTTTTAAGATGTATTTATTATAATAATAAACTGCTTTTTAAACTGTATATCTTTAGTTTAATGACATGCATCACATATAAAATATATTAGAGGCATTTATAAGCCAGGTAAGGTGGTTTGTATTGGGATAATCCATTTATATTCAGTTTATTTATAATCATTTTTGAGAAATTAATATCTAATATGTATAATTTTACCTGAACATACGACATATTTTAAGCACACCTTAACTTATAATCACTTACTGTCAGTTCTCATTATACATAATTTACTATATTCATATTGTTCATTTAGATTTATTATTCACCATTTTTATTTCTGTACATTTGTGTCATATATATATTATATATATATATATATATATATATAGACTTAGTATGGATGTTAATGTTGTTTTATTTGCTGATAACACTTAATAATAATAATAATAATAATTCAGAATAGTGCTCTTTAAGTAGATTTGGTGGCTCTTAAAAGAGCCTTTTTTTGTAATTTCCAACCAACTTTTAACAAGTTTACTTCTTCGCTGGTTTCTTGGCTGCTGCCTTCTTGGCTGGTTTCTTGGCCGCGGCCTTCTTGGCTGGTTTGGCAGCTTTGGGTTTAACAACCTTCTTCGCTGCTTTCTTTGGCGTCTCTGCCTTCTTGACCGGCTTCTTCTTCGGGCTCTTTGTGAGCTTCTTCACCGATGTGTTCTTGGCTGTAGCGGGTTTCTTGGCCTTCTTGGGTGTCGTCTTGGCTTTTGGCTTCTTGGCGACGGCAGCGGCCTTCTTGGCGGCGGGCTTCTTCACTGCGGGCTTCTTCACTGCGGGCTTAGCGACGGTCTTCTTCACCGCCTTCTTGGGCTTCTCGTCGGGCTTGGCCGCCTTGAAGGAGCCGGTGGCCCCGCTCCCCTTGAGCTGAACGAGGGCTCCTCCCGCCAGCAGCTTCTTGACGGCGCGTTTGACGTGGGCGCTGTTCTGCTTCACGTCGTAGCCCTCAGCGGCCATGTACTTCTTCACGGCCACGTAGGAGATCCCGCTACGGCCCTTTGAGGCGGCCACCGCCTTCAGGATGAGCTCACCGGCGCCGGGTCCGGTCTTCTTGCTCGGCTTGGATACCTTCTTCTTCGGGGTCTTAACCGGGGCGACCGGTGCTGCGACTGGAGCGAGTTCTGCCATTGTGCTGTATCGATTCTTCTCTGCGAGTCTGTTATGACTGATAGAAAACTCCGAGCGGAGAAAGGCACTTAAACACACCATGAGAACCGTGGAGACTCAACCCAGTCTGCCTCTCACCAGTGCAGCAGGAAAACTGTGTCACTTGTGTTTTCTCTTCACATATAAATGTATAAAATACACATCTAGAGGAGCAACTAAAGTAAAACAATGACTCCAACTCAAAGCGAAGGAGTTAATCTTCATATGTCAGTCAAATAAACTTCAATACTTTATTCATTTTGTTTGTAATGTGCTCAAACGTCTCCCATCTCCTGCTGTGTGACACGCTGCTGAGTGTCTTTTCCTTGTGATTTCTCTCCTAAATGCTTATAAAATACTTTAAAATGCCACTCAAACGAGTTTCACAGTAAGAAGAGATGGTTGTTCAGAGATTAAACCTAAAAATACTTTACATTTGTAAATATTCTTTTAAATAAAAAGAGGTGAATCAGTTGTCTTCAAACACACTCCTATGGGGCTAGGCTGCTGGCTGAGTAATACACTTCTACACTTCCTGTTGTCTTTATTAAGCAAATGTCCTTTTAAATTCATGAAACAACCGTATTTATATATTTATTACTATCTGAAATGTGTAAGATAGATGGATCACACTGTAATGACACAACGGCTCTTAGTTACAGCCTCAGGTGACAGATGAGTTCACCAGACATCACAGGAAATCATATCAAATAAAGGAAAAAGGGTCCAATAAGTACAGAAGCCCATTGATATCACTGACTGATGATTATACAATGAATGCAGTAAAAGCAAATATTTATTATATAAAATGAGTAAAGAAAATCATAGTAAAGCACATTTGTTGCACTTTAAATGCTCTCAGTTGCAAGTTTGTGAGCTAAACAAAGCTAAAACTATTGTGATCCTATTTCAAAATTCTGAAGTTTTTCATATAAATCCGTTGGAAATAATATTTTAAATAATAACACTACACACATCAACACCTTTCTTACTTTTCTCACTTCAACAGTTTTTAAGACCAAATGATGATTCAAACACTGATAAATATTTAATACAAGGTAGATACAATACTACATTGCATATGTTTTGTGAACTACTATGTACTTTTGTGCCATTACATTCATTGTTACATGTTCATGAATTCTTGAGTTTTTAAGGCATTAAGGAAATATAATTTACTCAGTTGTGGAATTAAAGCAGGTTCTGGTGTCATACAATGTCTAAAATATAAGACTGTAATCACTCCTAAACTATATCAAAATTAGAATTAATATTATTTATAGCCATGATACTGACAACAGTGGCTGTTACTTAGTTATTTTCTATTGCACATCTATTATTTTTTCTCCATCTTTTGAATCTCCCTCATGCATAAAATTCAGTTTTCCTTTTTATTTTTTCCATTGGTGCTAGTTTATTAAATTTTCTTTTATCTTCTAAATTAATTATTTGAATATTGTTTATAGTCCTGTATAGATAAAACTTTACTTATTTAAAGTCACATGATTTCAAAACTAATGTGCTGCAGTGTAAATTCTGACTGATGGTTTTTTCGGAAAGATTTAGAAGGAGACTTTGGTCTTTATTGAAGATGTTTGGTTGTTTATTACAAACATACTGCAAAAACACAAGACTTTCTTTCACATTTCAACTTATTATGTTGTTATAACTTTACTTAATATTTTAGCACACACAGGCAGACAACATGAACATCCTCTGAAGGCTACTGTTACATAATGCACCAGGTTGAGCAACTGAGAGTGTAGTCACACAAAACCAGGACCCAATATGAATTCAAGAAAGTATTTATTTACAGAAAAGCAACACAGGGATCAAAGAGGACTGTCAGTGGCACCAAAGAAAAGAACAGAAATAAATCCACCCCCACTGACAGGTGCTAAGCACCCAAAAGTACAGCGGGTGGTGCTCACTCTAATCTGGGGTTTTAACAAAAGGTAAATTTACGTGCATGTAATATGTATACCCAGGGTATCTTACCTATCCTCGTTTGTCCCTGTGCGCACAACAAAGAATTAACACAAAACAAAACAAAAGTAGGCTGCTAAAGTAAATGGTTTTAACAAAGGTGTTTTAACTAAAGATTGATCAATGAACCAACCAGAGCTCAACCAGAGCTCAACCAGAGCTCTGCCACAGCTCAACCCAAAAAGCAACAACCTTCTCTAACACAAATGGGGGCTATTTAAAGGGGAATGGCTGATAGGAGATCTGGAACAGGTGTGGTGATGATCAATGATTGGAACCAGGTGCGCACATCTGAGAAGGAGGAGAATGAAAACAGTGGGAGGAGACAGAACAACAACACAAAACAGAACACAACACATGTAGGCCTACAACATGTATACATACAAGACACTGTACGTAATTGTATTATTGTGGTTGAAAAACTTGATCCACTTCAATTTGCTTACCAGTCAGGGAGAGGTGTTGAGGACGCAAAGCTTTTAATACTCAATAACTTGTACAAACATTTAGAAAAGCCGCAAGCCCATGTCAGGCTCTTGTTCGCAGACTTTTCATCGGCATTCAACACGATGCAGCCGCATCTTTTAATAGAAAGGTTGCTATATGATTTTAAATTACCTCATCAGATTGTGTTATGGATTTTGGACTTCTTGACTGATAGAGTGCAGAGAGTGTCTGTAAATGGCCGTTTCTCCGATTCTCTAATTATGTCCACAGGCTCCACAAGGGTGTGTCCTTTCGCCCTTACTCTCTATTATGTATACTGACGGATGCAGGAGCAGTCAGGAGGGCAGCAGCTATTTGGTCAAATTTTCTGACGATACCGCGTTATTGTCCCTTCTCCAAGGCTCAGAATCAGACCACGGAATGCTCTCACTGATTTTATTTCTTGGTGTGATGATAACTTCTTGGACTTAAATGTTTCTAAAACCAAGGAACTGATCATTGATTTTAGACGGAACAGGAATACAGCCAAAGAGTGTATCATACATAAGGAAAGTGTGGAAATAGTAACATCTTATAAATATCTGGGAACTATTTTCGATGATCACCTTAAGTTTGATGTAAACACTGAGGCTATTGTGAAGCGAGGGCAACAGAGAATTCACCTTCTCCGCAAACTAAATTCCTTTTCTGTAAGTCCTGTCATCCTCTGTCGTTTTTATCAATCTTTTATTGAGAGTCTCCTGAGCTTTTCTTTTATCTGCTGGTTTCACAGCCTCACAGTAAAAGACAGAAACAGCCTGAACAGTATTGTCAACATCTGTTCTAAGATCACCGGAGTTAAACAAAGGGACTTGAATTCTTTTTGCAATCGGCAAATCATTATCATCTGGTCATGCTCTTAAAAGTGAATTCTCTCTATTGCCATCAGGGCGTCGCTACGCTTTACCTGCTTGCAGAACAAACCGCCATTCCAAGTCGTTCATCCCCTCTGCAATTCGACTACTAAATGCTCCGTAGTTGTGTATGTGTATTTGTTGTTTGTATGTTACTGTGTCTGTATGCAAGCTGCTCAAACAAATTGCCCCTAGTGGGATAAATAAAGTTGTATTGTATTGTATTGTATTGTATTGTAACAGCCACAGTCTTCAGAACTTCAGACCTGGTAGGAGGGTTTGTGGCCTATCTGTACCTGTTTTTGTATACTATGCATGTATATTTATACATTGTGCATGTATTTGTGAACTGTACATCTGTTATAATCTCAATTAAGTTGTTTTTTTAAAAAGAGAGATTACTACTTGAAGGCAGGATACATTGCTCCAAAATATCTATGTATGAATGTATGTCTTCCCAAAAAATAGACCTTCAGGTTTCGCTCATGGAAAAAGTTGGTTTTCCTATATTTTAGGCTTGTATTCTTGACTTTTAGGCACTGAAATTCCTAAAAACGTCTTGACTCTTTTATTTATGTCAGCACCGTAGATAAAATATCCAAATCCCTTCCTAACTTTATTTAAGGAACATTGTTTTCAAACATTTCAATCCTATTCTCACGCCCCAAATTGACGCTTGGTTGGCAAACTGCAGTGTAAAAAAAACAAATATTAGTATTACCATTATTATCATTGGTATTACTATTCATGTAATTATTATTATTTTATTTGTGTTATTTGTACTATTATTTGTATTATATTATTATTAGCATCAAATATACTCAGAGTACCAAAAGTGAATACCTCACTATGAAAAAATAGAAAATATTACTGTATTAAAATAAAAAAGGTCCTATTATCTTAATCTATAGCCCAACTTTAGTTCATACTTAATTTGTTGATTTTATTTTTAATTATTTGTCTGAATCTAACAAAGTAAGTAGGTGTATAACATTCATGTAGTGAAGTAAAATGTAGGCCCAAAATATTTTCCAACCTGTAGAGGAGTAGAAGTCTATGAAAGTATATAAGTAAAGTTAAAGAACTTCTAAATAGTACTTAAGTATAGTGCCTGATTAAATCCTTATGTCTTTCACAGCGCCATTATGCTTGTACACAATAGTTAGATAAACCTGTCCAAAGGTAATGCTGCTTATTGTCAGACAGTACATTAATATATTGCATTATATGTGTGTCCATCTTATTTGCTAATTCTGTAACTTACTTATCTGTTTATTACATTGTTCTTTAACATTGTACTTTTCACAATTCAATAATAATACACACAAAATGTCTCTGTTTTACAAAAAGAAGCATTTTCTCCATGCATTAATAAATCTGCTATTTATCTTGTAGCTCACACTATCCCTGAGAGATATAATGATGTTGTTGATAATTATTTTGAGGTTTATTTAACAGGGACAGTGTATATTAAACACATATGGCCACAGACACATGAGCCCACTTTCAAATCAATAAACTAGAATATTTACCCCACCACGACTGAATATTTTTGTGCTCTTATTGTAGTAATGTATTTTATATATACCTTACACCAAATATACATAGTAGCAGTGGTTGTAGGACATGACATAAAGATACATGATTGAATACTGGATTGGAAATCTGTTGTTTGAGAGTTATACACATTACTAATATGTTTTGTTATTTCATTACTTTCATACCAGTGAATAATTACAGCAATATTAGTAATTATTTTTTAGTGACCACAAACATTAAAACATTAAATAAAGAAAAAAAACATTAAATAAAGAAAATGAAACATTAAATAAAGAAAAAATAAAGAAAATAAAACATTAAATAAAGAAAATGAAACATTAAATAAAGAAAATAAAATTATTAAATAAATAAAAAAACGTGATTCCTTCCCTCCCTTCCCCAGTGTCTTTGTCTGGTTCTTGTATTTGTTTTATATATATTAATATATTGTGTTTTATATGTATGAACAAATGTCTCAATAAAGTTATTGAATTAATAAAACAAAAAACAAAAAAAAAAAAAACTACCCGGCATGCAATGCGGTGATCGCCGAAACCTATTTCCCGGTCACCGGGATTCTACCGGGACGTCTCCACTAGCTCCAGGACGGCTCAACCTCCTCTAGCTATGCTAGCTAGAGGAGGTTGAGCCAGCCAATCCACCGGTACCGGTACCGTGAAAAACACCGGGAATCCGGCACACCGGTATACAGGAGGATGAGCCGTCCAGATAAACATCCGTGAAAACATCATGATGTAACGTCACTGCACCGCTACTGTGACCAACACCAAACATTAAATAAAACATTAAACAAAGAGAATAAAACATTAAATGAAGATAATAAAACATTAAATAAAGAGAATATAACATTTAATAAAGATAATGAAACATTAAATAAATAGAATAAAACATTAAATAAAGATAATAGATGATGTTTCAGCCTTCGTAAAGCATCAACTTAAGATTTTAAAAATAAGAACTTGAAAAATGTAAATATATACATATATATATATATATATATATATATATATATATAAATATATTGTGTTTTATATGTATGAACAAATGTCTCAATAAAGTTATTGAATTAAAATTAAAAAAAAAATTAAAAATTAAAATTAAAAAAATAAATAAATAAATAAAATCTACCCGGCATGCAATGCGCGGTGATCGCCGAACCTATTTCCCGGTCACCGGATTCTACCGGACGCTCCCTCTAGTTTCCCAGACGTGCTCAACCTCCTCTAGCTATGCTAGCTATAGGAGGTTGAGCCGGCCGGTCCACCGGTACCGGTACCGTGAAAA
>NW_026547696.1:0-605 GCF_027596085.1 Anoplopoma fimbria | reverse complement strand
TCTGTTTATTACATTGTTCTTTAACATTGTACTTTTCACAATTCAATAATAATACACACAAAATGTCTCTGTTTTACAAAAAGAAGCATTTTCTCCATGCATTAATAAATCTGCTATTTATCTTGTAGCTCACACTATCCCTGAGAGATATAATGATGTTGTTGATAATTATTTTGAGGTTTATTTAACAGGGACAGTGTATATTAAACACATATGGCCACAGACACATGAGCCCACTTTTAAATCAATAAACTAGAATATTTACCCCACCACGACTGAATATTTTTGTGCTCTTATTGTAGTAATGTATTTTATATATACCTTACACCAAATACACATAGTAGCAGTGGTTGTAGGACATGACATAAAGATACATGATTGAATACTGGATTGGAAATCTGTTGTTTGAGAGTTATACACATTAACTAATATGTTTTGTTATTTCATTACTTTCATACCAGTGAATAATTACAGCAATATTAGTAATTATTTTTTAGTGACCACAAACATTAAAACATTAAATAAAGAAAAAAAACATTAAATAAAGAAAATGAAACATTAAATAAAGAAAATAAAACATTAAATAAAGAAAAAAACATTAAATA
>NW_026547695.1:0-461 GCF_027596085.1 Anoplopoma fimbria | reverse complement strand
GTATATGGTATATGGTATTTGGTATATGGTATATGGTATATGGTATATGGTATTTGGGATATGGTATATGGTATATGGTATATGGTATATGGTACATGGTATTTGGTATTTGGTATATAGTATATGGTATTTGTTATTTGGTATTTGGTATATGGTATATGGTATATGGTATTTGGTATATGGTATATGGTATTTGGTATATGGTATATGGTATATGGTATATGGTATATGGTACATGGTATTTGGTATTTGGTATATGGTATATGGTATATGGTATATGGTATTTGGTATATGGTATTTGGTATATGGTATATGGTATTTGGTATTTGGTATATGGTATTTGGTATATGGTATATGGTATTTGGTATATGGTATATGGTATATGGTATTTGGTATATGGTATATGGTATATGGTATATGGTATTTGGTATATGGTATATGGTATATGGTATATGGTATTT
>NW_026547694.1:0-8562 GCF_027596085.1 Anoplopoma fimbria | reverse complement strand
TTGGTATTTGATATATATGATATATGGTATATGGTATTTTGTATTTGGTATATGGTATTTGGTATATGGTATATGGTATATGGTATTTTGTATATGGTATATGGTATATGGTATATGGTATATGGTATATGGTATTTGGTATTTGGTATTTGGTATATGGTATATGGTATATATGGTATATGGTATTTTGTATATGGTATATGGTATATGGTATATGGTATTTGGTATATGGTATATAGTATTTGGAATACGGTATATGGCATTTAGTATATGGTATTTGGTATATGGTATATGGTATATGGTATTTGGTATATGGTATATGGTATTTGGTATATGGTATATGGTATATGGTATATGGTATATGGTATATGGTATTTGCGATATGGTATATGGTATTTGGAATATGGTATTTGGTATATGGTATATAGTATTTGGAATATGGTATATGGCATTTAGGAATATGGTATATGGTATATGGTATATGGTATATTGGTATATGGTATATGGTATATGGTATATGGTATATGGTATATGGTATATGGTATATATTTGGTATATGGTATATGGTATTTGGATATGGTATATGGTATATGGTATATGGTATATGGTATATGGTATATGGTATATGGTATATGGTATATGGTATATTGGTATATGGTATATGGTATAAGGTATTTGGTATATGGTATATGGTATTTGGAATATGGTATATGGTATATGGTATATGGTATATGGTATATGGTATTTGTATATGGTATATGGTATATGGTATATGGTATTTGGTATATGGTATATGGTTTTTTGTATATGGTATATGGTATATGGTATATGGTATATGGTATATGGTATATGGTATATGGTATTTGGTATATGGTATTTGGTATATGGTATATGGTATATGGTATATGGTATTTGGTATATGGTATATGGTATATGGTATATAGTATATGGCATATGGTATATGGTATATGGTATATGGTATATGGTATATGGTATATGGTATTTGGTATATGGTATTTATTTGGTATATGGTATATTGTATATGGTATATTGTATTGGTATATGGTATATGGTATTTGGTATTTGGTATATGGTATGGTATATGGTATATGGTATATGGTATATGGTATATGGTATATGGTATATGGTATATGGTATTTGGTATATGGTGTTTGGTATATGGTATATGGTATATGGTATATGGTATATGGTATATGGTATATGGTATATGGTATATGGTATATGGTATATTGGTATATATGGTATATGGTATATGGTATATGGTATTTGGTATATGGTATTTGGTATATGGTATATGGTATATGGTATATGGTATTTGGTATATGGTATTTGGTATTTGGTATATGGTATTTGGTATATGGTATTTGGTATTTGGTATATGGTATATGGTATTTTGTATATGGTATATGGTATATGGTATATGGTATATGGTATTTGGTATATGGTATATGGTATATGGTATTTGGTATATGGTATATATGGTATATGGTATATGGTATATGGTATATGGTATATGGTATATGGTATATGGTATATGGTATATGGTATATGGTATATGGTATATGGTATATGGTATATGGTATATGGTATTTGTATATGGAATATGGTATTTGGTATATGGTATATGGTATATGGTATATGGTATTGGTATATGGTATATGGTATATGGTATATGGTATATGGTATATGGTATATGGTATATGGTATATGGTATATGGTATTTGGTATATGGTATATGGTATATGGTATATGGTATATGGTATTTGGTATTTGGTATATAGTATATGGTATATGGTATATGGTATTTGGTATATGGTATTTATTTGGTATATGGTATATGGTATTTGGTATATGGTATATGGTATATTATATGGTATATGGTATATGGTATATGGTATATATGGTATATGGTATATGGTATATGGTATTTGGTATATGGAATATGGTATTTTGTATATGGAATATGGTATATGGTATATGGTTATTGGGTATATGGTATATAGTATATGGTATATGGTATATGGTATTTGGTATATGGTATATATATGTATATGGTATATGGTATATGGTATATGGTATATTGGTATATGGTATATGGTATATGGTATTTGTATATGGTATATGGTATATGGTATATGGTATATGGTATTTGGTATATAGTATATGGTATATGGAATATGGTATTTGGGGTATATGGTATATGGTATATGGTATATGGTATATTGGTATATGGTATATGGTATATGGTATATGGTATATGGTATATGGTATTTGGTATATGGTATATGGTATATGGTATATGGTATTTGGTATTTGGTATATGGTATATGGTATATAGTATATGGTATATGGTATTTGGTATATGGTATTTGGTATATGGTATATGGTATATGGTATATGGTATATGGTATATGGTATTTGGTATATGGTATATGGTATATGGTATATGGTATATGGTATATGGTATTTGGTATATGGTATATGTATATGGTATTTGTATTTGGTATATGGTATATGGTATATGGTATATGGTATATGGTATATGGTATATGGTATATGGTATATGGTATATGGTATATGGTATATGGTATATGGTATATGGTATATGGTATATGGTATATGGTATATGGTATATGGTATGGTATATGGTATATGGTATATGGTATATGGTATATATGTATATGGTATATGGTATATGGTATATGGTATATGGTATATGGTATATGGTATATATATGGTATATGGTATATGGTATATGGTATTTGGTATATGGTATATGGTATATGGTATATGGTATATGGTATATGGTATATGGTATTTGGTATATGGTATATGGTATATGGTATATGGTATATGTATATGGTATATGGTATATGGTATATGGTATATGGTATATGGTATATGGTATATGGTATTTGGTATATGGTATATAGTATTTGGTATATGGTATATGGTATTTGGTATATGGTATTTGGTATATGGTATATGGTATATGGTATATGGTATATGGTATATTGTATTTGGTATATGGTATATGGTATATGGTATATGGTATGGTATATATATGGTATATGGTATTTGGTATATGGTATATGGTATTTGGTATATATATTGGTATATGGTATATGGTATATATGGGTATATGGTATATGGTATATGGTATATGGTATATGGTATATGGTATATATGGTATATGGTATATGGTATATGGTATTTGGTATATGGTATATGGTATTTGGATATGGTATATGGTATTTGGTATATGGTATATTGGTATATGGTATATGGTATTTGGTATATGGTATATGGTATATGGTATATGGTATATGGTATATGGTATATGGTATATGGTATATGGTATATGGTATATTGGTATATGGTATATGGTATTTGGTATATGGTATATGGTATATGGTATATGGTATATATGGTATATGGTATATATATGGTATTTGTATATGGTATATGGTATATGGTATATGGTATATATGGTATATGGTATATGGTATATGGTATTTATATGGTATATGGTATATGGTATATGGTATATATGGTATATGGTATATGGTATATGGTATATGGTATATGGTATATGTATATGGTATATGGTATTTTTTGGTATATGGTATATGGTATATGGTATATGGTATATGGTATATGGTATTTGGTATATGGTATATATGGTATATGGTATATGGTATATGGTATATGGTATATGGTATATGGTATTTTTTATATGGTATATGGTATATGGTATTTGGAATATGGTATTTGGTATATGGCATTTGGTATATGGTATATGGTATTTGGTATTTTGTATATGGTATATGGTATATGGTATTTGGTATATGGTATATGGTATATGGTATATGGTATTTTGTATATGGTATATGGTATTTGGTATATGGTATATGGTATTTGGTATATGGTATTTGTATATGGTATATTGTATATGGTATTTGGTATATGGTATATGGTATTTGGTATTTGGTATTTGGTATATAGTATATGGTATTTGTATTTGGTATATGGTATATGGTATATATGGTATATGGTATATGGTATATGGTATATGGTATATGGTATATGGTATATGGTATATGGTATATGGTATATGGTATATGGTATATGGTATATGGGATATGGTATATGGTATATGGTATTTGGTATATGGTATATGGTAATTGGTATATGGTATATGGTATATGGTATATGGTATTTGGTATATGGTATATGGTATATGGTATTTGGTATATGGTATATGGTATATGGTATATATGGTATATGGTATATGGTATATGGTATATGGTATATGGTATATGGTATATGGTATATGGTATATGGTATATGGTATTTGGTATATGGTATATGGTATATGGTATTTGGTATATGGTATTTGGTATATGGTATATGGTATATGGTATTTGGTATATGGTATATGGTATATGGTATATATGGTATATGGTATATGGTATATGGTATATGGTATATGGTATATGGTATATGGTATATGGTATATGGTATTTGTATATAGTATATGGTATATGGTATATGGTATTTATGGTATATGGTATATGGTATATGGTATTTGGTATATGGGTATATGGTATATGGTATATGGTATATGGTATATGGTATATGGTATATGGTATATGGTATTTGGTATATTGGTATATGGTATATGGTATATGGTATATGGTATATGGTATATGGTATATGGTATATGGTATATGGTATATGGTATATGGTATATGGTATATGGTATATGGTATATGGTATATGGTATATGGTATATGGTATATGGTATTTGTTATATGGTATTTGGTATATGGTATATGGTATATGGTATATGGTATATGGTATTTGGTATATGGTATATGGTATTTGGTATATGGTATATGGTATATGGTATATGGTATATGGTATATGGTATATGGTATATGGTATATGGTATATGGTATATGGTATATGGTATTGGTATATGGTATATGGTATATGGTATATTGGTATATGGTATATGGTATATGGTATTTGGTATATGGTATATGGTATATGGTATATGGTATATATATATTTGGTATATGGTATATGGTATATGGTATTTGGTATATGGTATATGGTATATGGTATATGGTATATGGTATTTGGTATATGGTATTTGGTATATGGTATATGGTATATGGTATATGGTATATGGTATATGGTATATGGTATATGGTATATGGTATTTGGTATATGGTATATGGTATATGGTATATGGTATATGGTATATGGTATATGGTATATGGTATATGGTATATGGTATATGGTATATGGTATATGGTATATATGTATATGGTATATGGTATATGGTATATGGTATTTGGTATATGGTATATGGTATATGGTATATGGTATATGGTATATGGTATATATATGGTATATGGTATATGGTATATGGTAATATGGTATATGGTATATGGTATATGGTATATGGTATTTGGTATATGGTATATGGTATATGGTATATGGTATATGGTATATGGTATTTATATATGGTATATGGTATATGGTATATGGTATTTGGTATATGGTATATGGTATATGGTATATGGTATATGGTATATGGTATTTGGTATATGGTATATGGTATATGGTATATGGTATTTGGTATATGGTATATGGTATATGGTATATGGTATATGGTATATGGTATATGGTATATGGTATATGGTATATGGTATATGGTATATGGTATATGGTATATGGTATATGGTATATGGTATATGGTATATGGTATATGGTATATGGTATATGGTATATGGTATATGGTATATGGTATATGGTATATGGTATATGGTATATGGTATATGGTATATGGTATATGGTATATGGTATATGGTATATGGTATATGGTATATGGTATTTGGTATATGGTATATGGTATATGGTATATGGTATATGGTATATGGTATATTTGGTATATGGTATTTGGTATTTGGTATATGGTATATGGTATATGGTATATGGTATATGGTATATGGTATATGGTATTTGGTATATGGTATATGGTATATGGTATATGGTATTTGGTATATGGTATATGGTATATGGTATATGGTATATGGTATTTGGTATATGGTATATATGGTATTTGGTATATGGTATATGGTATTTGGTATATGGTATATGGTATATGGTATATGGTATATGGTATATGGTATATGGTATTTGGTATATGGTATTTGGTATATGGTATATGGTATATGGTATATTGGTATATGGTATATGGTATATGGTATTTGGTATATGGTATATGGTATATGGTATATGGTATATGGTATATGGTATATGGTATATGGTATGGTATATGGTATATGGTATATGGTATATGGTATATGGTATTTGGGTATATGGTATATGGTATATGGTATTTGGTATATGGTATATATATGGTATTTGGTATATGGTATATGGTATTTGGTATATGGTATATGGTATATGGTATATGGTATATGGTATATGGTATATGGTATTTGGTATGGTATATGGTATTTGGTATATGGTATGGTATTGGTATATGGTATATGGTATATATGGATGGTATATGGTATATGGTATATGGTATATGGTATATGGTATATGGTATTTGGTATATGGTATATGGTATATGGTATATGGTATTTGGTATATGGTATTTGGTATATGGTATATGGTATTTGGTATATATGGTATATGGTATATGGTATATGGTATATGGTATATGGTATATGGTATTTGGAATATGGTATATGGTATTTGGTATATGGTATATGGTATTTGGTATGCGGTATATGGTATATGGTATATGGTATTTTGTATATGGTATATTTGGTATATGGTATATGGTATATGGTATATGGTATATGGTATATGGTATATGGTATATGGTATATGGTATTTGGTATATGGTATATGGTATATGGTATATGGTATATGGTATTTGGTATATTGGTATATGGTATATGGTATATGGTATATGGTATATGGTATATGGTATATGGTATATGGTATATGGTATATGGTATATGGTATATGGTATATGGTATATGGTATATGGTATATGGTATATGGTATTTGGTATATGGTATATGGTATATGGTATATGGTATATGGTATTTTGTATATGGTATTTGGTATATGGTATATGGTATATGGTATTTGGTATGGTATATGGTATATGGTATTTGGTATTTGGTATATGGTATATGGTATATGGTATATGGTATATGGTATATGGTATATGGTATTTGGTATATGGTATTTGGTATATGGTATATGGTATATGGTATATGGTATATGGTATATGGTATATGGTATATGGTATATGGTATATGGTATATGGTATATGGTATATGGTATATGGTATATGGTATATGGTATATGGTATATGGTATATGGTATATGGTATATGGTATATGGTATATGGTATATTGGTATATGGGTATTTGGTATATGGTATATGGTATATGGTATTTGGTATATGGTATATGGTATTTGGTATATGGTATATGGTATATGGTACATGGTATTTGGTATATGGTATATGGTATAATGGTATTTGGTATATGGTATATGGTATATGGTATATGGTATATGGTATATGGTATATGGTATATGGTATATGGTATATGGTATATGGTATGGTATATGGTATATGGTATATATATGGTATTTGGTATATGGTATATGGTATTTGGTATATGGTATATGGTATATGGTATATGGTATATGGTATTTGGTATATGGTATATGGTATTTGGGATATGGTATATGGTATATGGTATATGGTACATGGTATTTGGTATTTGGTATATAGTATATGGTATATGGTATTTGGTATATGGTATATGGTATATGGTATTTGGTATATGGTATTTGGTATATGGTATATGGTATATGGTATATGGTATATGGTATATGGTATATGGTATATGGTATATGGTATATGGTATTTGGTATATGGTATATGGTATATGGTATATGGTATTTGGTATATGGTATGGTATGGTATATGGTATTTGGAATATGGTATATGGTATATGGTATATGGTATATGGTATATGGTATTTGGAATATGGTATATGGTATATGGTATTTGGTATATGGTATTTGGTATATGGTATATGGTATATGGTATATGGTATATGGTATATGGTATTTAGTATTTGGTATATAGTATATGGTATATTGTATATGGTATATGGTATATGGTATATGGTATTTGGTATATGGTATATGGTATATGGTATATGGTATTTGGTATATGGTATATGGTATATGGTATATGGTATATGGTATATGGTATATGGTATATGGTATATGGTATATGGTATTTGGTATTTGGTATATGGTATTTGGTATATGGTATATGGTATATGGTATATGGTATATGGTATATGGTATATGGTATATGGTATTTGGAATATGGTATTTGGTATGGTATTTGGTATATGGTATATGGTATTTGGGATATGGTATATGGTATATGGTATATAGTATATGGTATATGGTATTTAGTAT
>NW_026547693.1:0-3392 GCF_027596085.1 Anoplopoma fimbria | reverse complement strand
CGGCATATGGCATACTGCATCTTCATTCATGGCATATGGTGCATATGGTATATAGTATATGGCATTATGGTATATGGCATTTGGTATATGGCATATGGTATATGGTATTTGGCATATGGTATATGGCATATGGTATATGGTATATGGTATATGGTATATGGTATATGGTATTTGGTATATGGTATTTGGCATATGGTAGTATATGGCATTTGGCATATGGTATATGGTATGGTATATGGCATTTGGTATTTGGGATATATGGATATGGTATTTGGCATTTGGCATTTGGCATATGGTATTTGGTACATATGGCATACGGTATATGGCATATGGAACATATGGCATATTTGGCATTTGGCATATGGTATATGGCATATTTGGTATATGGTATTTGGTATATGGTATTTGGTATGGTATATGGTATATGGCATATGGCATTTTGTATATGGTATTAGTATATGGCATTTGGTATACGGTATATGGTATATGGTATTTGGAATATGGCATTTGGTATATGGTATATGGTATACGGTATATGGTACATGGCATTTGGCATATGGTACATGGTATATGGTATTTTGTATATGGTATATGGTATATGGTATTTGGGATATGGTATATGGTATATGGTATTTGGTATTTGGTATGGTATATGGTATTGGCGATGGTATATGGTATATGGCATATGGCATTTGGTATATGGTATATGGTATTTGGAATATGGCATATGGTACATGGCATATGGTATTTGGTGGCATTTGGCATATGGCATTTGGAATATGGTATTTGGCATTTATATGGTATATGGCATATGGCATTTGGAATATGGCATATGGTATTTGGTATTATGGCATTATGGCATATGGATATGGTATTGGAATATGGTATATGGCATATGGTATTTTTATATGGTATATGGCATATGGTATATGGTATATGGTATATGGTATATGGTATTTGGTATATGGCATTTGGTATATGGTATGGTATTTGGCATATGGCATATGGTATATGGCATATGGTATTTGGTATATGGTATTTGGTATATGGTATATGGCATATGGTATTGGTGGTATTTGGCATTTGGGATATGGTATATGGTATTTGGTATTTGGTATATGGTATATGGCATTTGATTTGGTATATGGTATATGGTATATGGTATGGCATTTGGTATATGGTATATGGCATATGGTATTTGGCATATGGTATATGGTATATGGTATATGGTATATGGTATTTGGCATATATGGTTATATGGTATATGGCATTTGGTATATTGCATTTGGTATATGGTATATGGTATATGGTATAAAGCATTTGGTATATGGTATATGGTATATGGAATATGGTATTTGGTATATGGTATTTGGTATATGGTATTTGGTATTTGGTATATGGTATTTGGTATTTGGAATATGGTATATGGTATTTGGAATATGGTATATGGTATATGGTATATGGTATATGGTATATGGTATTTGGAATATGGTATATGGTATATGGTATATGGTATTTGGAATATGGTATTTGGTATATGGTATATGGCATATGGTATATGGTATATGGTATATGGCATATGGTATATGGTATATGGTATATGGTATTTGGTATATGGTATATGGTATTTGGTATATGGTATTTTGGTATATGGTATATGGTATTTGGTATATGGTATATGGTATATGGTATATGGTATTTGGTATATGGTATATGGTATTTGGTATATGGCATTTGGTATATGGTATATGGTATATGGTATTTGGTATATGGTATATATGGTATTTGGTATTTGGTATTTTGGTATATGGTATTTGGTATATGACATTTGGTATATGGCATTTGGATATGGTATATGGTATATGGTATATGGTATATGGTATTTGGTATATGGTATTTGGGATTTGGTATATGGTATTTGCATTTGGTATATGGTATTTGGAATATGCATATGGTATTTGGTATATTGTATTTGGTATATGGTATTTGGTATTTGGAATATGGTATTTGGTATTTGGAATATGGCATTTGGTATATGGTATATGGTATATGGTATATGGTATTTTATATGGTATATGGTATTTGGCATATAGTATATGTATATGGTATACGGTATTTGGTATATGGTACATGGCATATATATTTAGAAGATAGTATATGCATATGGTATATGGCATATGCATTTGGTGATATAGAAAGTAGTACTTGGCATAATGTATATGGTATTTGGTGATAAGGAATATGGTATTTGGGTATATGGTACATGGTATTTTGTATATGGTATTTGGTATATGGCATTTGGTATTTGGCATGGTATTTGTATTTGGTATATGGTACATATATATGGTATTGGTGCATATGGTATAATGGTATATGGTATTTGGTATATGGTTATGGTATATGGTATTTGGTATATGGTATATGGTATATGGTATATGGCATTTGGTATATGGTATATGGTATATGGTATATGGTATATGGTATATGGTATATGGTATATGGTATATGGTATATGGCATATGGTATATGGTATTTGGTATATGGTATATGGTATTTGGCATATGGTATATGGTATTTGGTATATGGTATATGGTATATGGTATATGGTATATGGTATATGGTATATGGTATATGGTATATGGCATATGGTATATGGCATATGGTATATGGTATATGGCATTTGGTATATGGCATTTGGTATATGGTATTATGGTATATGGTATATGGTATTTGGTATATGGTATATGGCATATGGTATATGGTATATGGTATATGGTATATGGTATATGGTATATGGTATATGGTATATGGTATATGGTATATGGTATATGGCATATGGTATATGGTATATGGTATTTGGTATATGGAATATGGTATATGGCATTTGGTATATGGTATTTGGTATATGGTATATGGTATATGGTATATGGTATATGGTATATGGTATATGGTATATGGTATTTGGTATATGGTATATGGTATATGGTATATGGTATATGGCATTTGGTATATGGTATTTGGTATATGGTATATGGTATATGGTATATGGTATTTGGTATATGGTATATGGTATATGGTATATGGTATATGGTATATGGTATATGGTATATGGTATATGGTATATGGTATATGGTATATGGTATATGGTATTTGGTATATGGTATATGGTATATGGTATATGGTATATGGTATATGGTATATGGTATTTGGTATGCGGTATATGGTATATTGGTATATGGTATATGGTATATGGTATATGGTATTTGGTATATGGTGTATGGTATATGGTATTTGGTATATGGTATATGGTATTTGGTATATGGTATTTGGTATTTTGTATATGGTATATGGTATATGGTATTTGGTATATGGTATATGGTATTTGGTATATG
>NW_026547692.1:0-9008 GCF_027596085.1 Anoplopoma fimbria | reverse complement strand
ATGGTATATGGTATTTGGTATATGGTATATGGTATTTGGAATATGGTATATGGTATATGGTATATGGTATATGGTATATGGTATATGGTATATGGTATTTTGTATATGGTATATGGTATATGGTATATGGTATATGGTATATGGTATATGGTATATGGTATATGGTATATGGTATATGGTATTTGGTATTTGGTATATGGTATATGGTATATGGTATATGGTATTTGGTATATGGTATATGGTATATGGTATTTGGTATATGGTATATGGTATTTGGTATATGGTATATGGTATATGGTATATGGTATATGGTATATGGTATATGGTATATGGTATTTGGTATATGGTATATGGTATATGGTATTTTGTATATGGTATTTGGTATTTGGTATTTGGTATATGGTATATGGTATATGGTATATGGTATTTGGTATATGGTATATGGTATATGGTATTTGGTATATGGTATATGGTATTTGGTATATGGTATATGGTATATGGTATATGGTATATGGTATTTGGTATATGGTATATGGTATTTGGTATATGGTATATGGTATTTGGTATATGGTATATGGTATATGGTATATGGTATTTGGTATATGGTATATGGTATTTGGTATATGGTATATGGTATTTGGTATATGGTATATGGTATTTGGTATATGGTATATGGTATATGGTATATGGTATATGGTATATGGTATATGGTATATGGTATATGGTATATGGTATATGGTATTTGGCATATGGTATATGGTATATTGGTATATGGTATATGGTATTTGGTATATGGTATATGGTATTTGGTATATGGTATATGGTATATGGTATATGGTATATGGTATTTGGTATATGGTATATGGTATATGGTATATGGTATTTGGTATATGGTATTTGGTATATGGTATATGGTATTTGGTATATGGTATTTGGTATATGGTATATGGTATTTGGTATTTGGTATATGGAATATGGTATATGGTATATGGTATTTTATATATGGTATATGGTATATGGTATATGGTATATATGGTATATGGTATTATGGTATATGGTATATGGTATATGGTATTTGGTATATGGAATATGGTATATGGTATATGGTATTTGGTATATGGTATTATGGTATATGGTATATGGTATTTGGTATATGGTATATGGTATTTGGTATATGGTATTATGGTATATGGTATATGGTATTTGGTATATGGTATATGGTATTTGGTATATGGTATTTGGTATATGGTATATGGTATTTGGTATATGGTATATGGTATATGGTATATGGTATATGGCATTTGGTATATGGTATATGGTATATGGTATATGGTATTTGGTATATGGTATATGGTAATTGGTATATGGTATATGGTATATGGTATTTGGTATATGGTATATGGTATATGGTATATGGTATTTGGTATATGGTATATGGTATATGGTATATGGTATATGGTATATTGGTATATGGTATATGGTATATGGTATATGGTATTTGGCATATGGTATTTGGCATATGGTATATGGTATATGGTATATGGTATATGGTATTTGGTATATGGTATATGGTATATGGTATATGGTATTTGGTATATGGTATATGGTATTTGGAATATGGTATATGGCATTTGGTATATGGTATTTGGTATATGGTATATGGTATTTGGTATATGGTATATGGTATATGGTATATGGTATTTGGTATATGGTATATGGTATATGGTATTTGGTATATGGCATATGGTATATGGTATATGGTATATGGTATATGGTATATGGTATTTGGTATATGGTATATGGTATTTGGCATATGGTATATGGTATTTGGTATTATGGTATATGGTATTATGGTATATGGTATCATATGGTATATGGTATATGGTATATGGTATATGGCATATGGTATATGGTATTTGGTATATGGTATATGGCATATGGTATATGGTATATGGCATATGGTATATGGTATTTGCATATGGTATATGGTATATGGTATATGGTATATGGTATATGGTATATGGTATTATGGTATATGGTATTTGGTATATGGTATATGGTATATGGTATATGGCATTTGGTATATGGTATATGGCATTTGGTATATGGTATTTGGCATATGGTATATGGTATTTGGTATATGGTATATGGTATTTGGTATATGGTATATGGTATATGGTATATGGTATATGGTATATGGTATATTGGTATATGGTATATGGTATATGGTATATGGTATATGGTATATGGTATTTGGTATATGGTATATGGTATATGGTATATGGCATTTGGCATATGGTATATGGCATTTGGTATATGGTATATGGCATATGGTATTTGGTATATGGCATATGGTATATGGTATATGGTATTTGGTATATGGCATATGGCATATGGCATATGGTATTTGGCATATGGTATATGGCATATGGCATATGGCATATGGCATATGGTATATGGCATATGGTATATGGTATATGGCATTTGGTATATGGCATATGGTATATGGCATATGGCATATGGTACATGGCATATGGTATATGGTATTTGGCATATGGCATATGGCATATGGTATATGGCATATGGTATATGGTATATGGCATATATGGTATATGGTATTTGGTATATGGCATATGGTATATGGTATATGGTATATGGTATATGGTATATGGTATATGGTATATGGTATATGGTATTTGGCATATGGTATATGGTATATGGTATATGGCATATGGTATATGGTATATGGCATTTGGTATATGGTATATGGTATATGGTATATGGTATATGGTATATGGCATATGGCATATGGCATATGGTATTTGGTATATGGTATATGGCATATGGTATTTGGTATATGGTATATGGTATATGGTATTTGGTATATGGTATATGGTATTTGGGATATGGTATATGGTATATGGTATATGGTATATGGTATTTGGGATATGGTATATGGTATATGGCATATGGTATATGGTATATGGCATATTGGTATATGGTATATGGTATTTGGTATATGGTATATGGCATATGGTATATGGTATATGGTATAGTATTGGTATTTGGTATATGGTATATGGTATATGGTATATGGTATATGGTATATGGTATATGGTATATGGTATATGGTATTTGGCATATGGTATATGGTATTTGGTATATGGTATTTGGTATATGGTATATGGTATTTGGTATATGGTATATGGTATATGGTATATGGTATATGGTATATGGTATATGGTATATGGTATATGGTATATGGTATATGGTATTTGGTATATGGTATATGGTATTTGGGATATGGTATATGGTATATGGTATTTGGCATATGGTATATGGTATATGGTATATGGCATTTGGTATATGGCATATGGTATATGGTATTTGGTATATGGTATTTGGTATATGGTATATGGTATATTGGTATATGGTATTTGGTATATGGTATATGGTATATGGTATATGGTATTTGGTATATGGTATATGGTATTTGGTATATGGTATATGGTATATGGCATATGGTATATGGTATTTGGTATATGGCATATGGTATATGGTATATGGTATATGGTATACATTGGTATATGGTATATGGTATATGGTATATGGTATATGGTAATTGGTATATGGTATATGGTATATGGTATATGGTATTTGGTATATGGTATATGGTATATGGTATATGGTATTTGGTATATGGTATATGGTATATGGCATATGGTATATGGTATATGGTATATGGTATATTGGTATATGGTATATGGTATATGGCATATGGCATATGGTATATGGTATATGGTATATGGTATTTATGGTATATGGCATATGGTATTTGGTATATGGTATTTGGTATATGGTATATGGTATATGGTATATGGTATATGGTATATGGTATATGGTATATGGTATATGGTATATGGCATATGGTATATGGCATATGGTATATGGTACATGGCATATGGTATATGGCATATGGTATTTGGTATATGGTATATGGTATTTGGTATATGGCATATGGCATATGGTATATGGTATTTGGTATATGGTATATGGTATATGGTATATGGTATATGGTATATGGTATATGGTATTTGGTATATGGTATATGGTATATGGTATATGGTATATGGTATATGGTATATGGCATATGGCATATGGTATATGGTATATGGTATATGGTATTTGGTATATGGTATATGGTATTTGGTATATGGTATATGGTATATGGTATATGGTATTTGGTATATGGTATATGGTATATGGTATATGGTATATGGTATATGGCATATGGTATATGGTATATGGTATTTGGTATATGGTATTTGGTATATGGTATATGGTATATGGTATTTGGTATATGGTATATGGTATATGGTATTTGGCATATGGTATATGGTATATGGTATATGGTATATGGTATATGGCATTTGGTATATGGTATATGGTATATGGTATATGGTATTTGGTATATGGCATATGGTATATGGTATTTGGTATATGGTATATGGTATATGGTATATGGTATATGGTATATGGTATATGGTATATGGTATATGGCATATGGTATTTGGTATATGGTATATGGTATATGGTATATGGTATATGGTATTTGGTATATGGTATATGGTATATGGTATATGGTATTTGGTATATGGTATATGGTATATGGTATATGGTATATGGTATATGGTATATGGTATATATGTTTGGTATATGGTATATGGTATATGGTATTTGGTATATGGTATATGGTATATGGTATATGGTATATGGTATATGGTATATGGTATTTGGTATATGGTATATGGTATATGGTATATGGTATATGGTATATGGTATATGGTATTTGGTATATGGTATATGGTATTTGGTATATGGTATATGGTATATGGTATATGGTATATGGTATTTGGTATATAGTATATGGTATATGGTATATGGTATATGGTATATGGTATTTGGTATATAGTATATGGTATATGGTATATGGTATTTGGTATATGGTATATGGTATTTGGTATATGGTATATGGTATATGGTATTTGGTATATGGTATATAGTATATGGTATATGGTATATGGTATTTGGTATATGGTATATGGTATATGGTATATGGTATATAGTATATGGTATATGGTATATGGTATATGGTATTTGGTATATGGTATATGGTATTTGGTATATGGTATTTGGTATATGGTATATGGTATTTGGTATATGGTATATGGTATATGGTATATGGTATATGGTATATGGTATTTGGTATATGGTATATGGTATTTGGTATATGGTATATGGTATTTGGTATATGGTATTTGGTATATGGTATATGGTATTTGGAATATGGTATATGGTATATGGTATTTGGTATATGGTATATGGTATTTGGTATATGGTATTTGGTATATGGTATATGGTATTTGGTATATGGTATTTGGTATATGGTATATGGTATTTGGTATATGGTATATGGTATATGGTATTTTGTATATGGAATATGGTATATGGTATATGGTATTTTATATATGGTATATGGTATATGGTATATGGTATATGGTATTTGGTATATGGTATATGGTATATGGTATTTGGTATATGGTATATGGTATATGGTATTTGGTATATGGTATATGGTATATGGTATATGGTATTTGGTATATGGTATATGGTATATGGTATTTGGTATATGGTATATGGTATTATGGTATATGGTATATGGTATATGGTATATGGTATATGGTATTTGGTATATGGTATTTGGTATTATGGTATATGGTATATGGTATATATATGGTATTTGCATATGGTATATGGTATATTGTATTTTGAATATGGTATATGGTATATGGTATTTGGTATATGGTATATGGTATATGGTATTTGCATATGGTATATGGTATATGGTATTTGCATATGGTATATGGTATATGGTATTTTGTATTTGGTATATGGTATATGGTATTTTGGTATTTGGTATATGGTATATGGTATATGGTATATGGTATATGGTATTTGGTATATGGTATATGGTATTTGGTATATGGTATATGGTATATGGTATATGGTATTTGGTATATGGTATATGGTATTTGGTATATGGTATATGGTATATGGTATATGGTATTTGGTATATGGTATATGGTATATGGTATTTGGTATATGGTATATGGTATATGGTATATGGCATATGGTATATGGTATATGGTATTTGGTATATGGCATATGGTATATGGTATATGGTATATGGTATATGGTATTTGGCATATGGTATATGGTATTTGGTATATGGCATATGGCATATGGTATTTGGTATATGGTATTTGGTATATGGTATATGGTATATGGTATATGGTATTTGGTATATGGTATTTGGTATTTGGTATATGGTATATGGTATATGGTATATGGTATTATGGTATATGGTATATGGTATTTGGTATATGGTATATGGTATATGGTATATGGCATATGGCATATGGTATTTGGCATATGGTATATGGTATATTGGTATATGGTATATGGTATTTGGTATATGGTATATGGTATATGGTATTTGGTATATGGCATATATTGGCATATGGCATTTGGTATATGGCATATGGTATATGGTATTTGGTATATGGTATATGGTATTTGGTATTTGGTATATGGTATATGGTATATGGTATGGCATTGGCATTTGGCATATGGTATTTGGTATATGGTATATGGTATATGGTATATGGTATTTGGCATATGGTATATGGTATATGGTATATGGCATATGGTATATGGTATATGGTATATGGCATTTGGTATATGGCATATGGTATATGGTATATGGTATATGGTATATGGTATATGGTATATGGTATTTGGTATATGGTATATGGTATTTGGCATATGGTATATGGTATTTGGTATATGGCATATGGTATATGGTATATGGCATTTGGCATATGGTATATGGTATTTGGTATATGGTATATGGTATATGGTATATGGTATTTGGCATATATGGTATATGGCATATGGTATATGGTATATGGTATTTGGCATATGGTATATGGTATATGGTATATGGTATTTGGTATATGGTATATGGTATTTGGTATATGGTATATGGTATTTGGCATATGGTATATGGTATATGGTATATGGTATATGGCATTTGGTATATGGTATATGGTATATGGTATATGGTATATGGTATTATGGTATATGGCATATGGTATATGGTATATGGTATTTGGTATATGGTATATGGTATTATGGTATATGGTAATTGGTATATAGTATATGGTATATGGTATATGGTATTTGGTATATGGTATATGGTATATGGTATTTGGTATATGGTATATGGTATTTGGAATATGGTATTTGGTATATGGCATTTGGTATATGGTATATGGTATTTGGTATTTGGTATATGGCATATGGTATATGGTATATGGTATTTGGTATTATGGTATATGGTATATGGTATATGGTATATGGTATATGGTATATGGTATATGGTATATGGTATATGGTATTTGGTATATGGTATATGGTATTTGGTATATGGCATATGGTATATGGTATATGGTATATGGTATATGGTATTTGGTATATGGTATATGGTATTTGGTATATGGTATATGGTATTTGGTATATGGTATATGGTATATGGTATATGGTATTTGGTATATGGTATATGGTATATGGTATATGGTATTTGGTATATGGTATATGGTATTTCGTATATGGTATATGGTAATTGGTATATGGTATATGGTATATGGTATATGGTATATGGTATTTGGTATATGGTATATGGTATATGGTATATGGTATATGGTATTTGGTATATGGTATATGGTATTTGGTGATATGGTATATGGTATATGGTATATGGTATTTGGTATATGGTATATGGTATATGGTATATGGTATTTGGTATATGGTATTTGGTATATGGTATATGGTATTTGGTATATGGTATTTGGTATATGGTATATGGTATATGGTATTTGGTATATGGTATATGGTATATGGTATTTTGTATATGGAATATGGTATATGGTATATGGTATTTTATATATGGTATATGGTATATGGTATATGGTATATGGTATATGGTATATGGTATATGGTATATGGTATATGGTATTTGGTATATGGTATATGGTATATGGTATATGGTATTTGGTATATGGTATTTGGTATATGGTATATGGTATTTGGTATATGGTATATGGTATTTGGTATATGGTATATGGTATATGGTATATGGTATTTGGTATATGGTATATGGTATTTGGTATATGGTATTTGGTATATGGTATATGGTATATGGTATATGGTATATGGTATATGGTATTTGGTATATGGTATATGGTATATGGTATATGGTATATGGTATTTGGTATATGGTATATGGTATATGGTATTTGGTATATGGTATATGGTATATGGTATATGGTATATGGTATATGGTATATGGTATATGGTATTTGGTATATGGTATATGGTATTTGGTATATGGTATATGGTATTTGGTATATGGTATTTGGTATATGGTATATGGTATTTGGTATATGGTATTTTGTATATGGTATATGGTATATGGTATATGGTATATGGTATATGGTATTTTGTATATGGTATTTGGTATTTGGTATATGGTATTTGGTATATGGTATATGGTATATGGTATATGGTATTTGGTATATGGTATATGGTATTTGGAATATGGTATATGGTATTTGGTATATGGTATATGGTATATGGTATATGGTATATGGTATTTGGTATATGGTATATAGTATATGGTATATGGTATATGGTATTTGGTATATGGTATTTGGTATATGGTATATGGTATTTGGTATATGGTATATGGTATTTGGTATATAGTATATGGTATATGGTATATGGTATATGGTATATGGTATTTGCGATATGGTATATGGTATTTGGAATATGTTATTTGGTATATGGTATATAGTATTTGGAATATGGTATATGGCATTTAGTATATG
>NW_026547691.1:0-921 GCF_027596085.1 Anoplopoma fimbria | reverse complement strand
AAAACTTGTTATTGTGAGTCAGGGCCTTACTTGAAGAAACTCATGTAAAGTATGAATTCATCGTCAGAAAAGACACTTTTGGGGTATTTTCAGGCTGAAACGTCTTTTTGCAGCAGAAAAGCTGTAAATGCATCTAAAAGTGATGAAAGTATCATGTTTTCATGAAATTACATAAGAAAACTTGTTATTATGAGTCCAGAGGGCCATACTCGAAGAAACTCATGTAAAGTACGATTTCATGTCAGAAAATAAACTTTTGGGGTATTTTAAGGCTGAAACGTCTTTTTGCAGCAGAAAAGCTGTAAATGCATCTAAAAGTGATGAAAGTATCATGTTTTCATGAAATTACATACGAAAACTTGTTATTGTGAGTCCTTACTTGAAGAAACTCATGTAAATTATGAATTCCTATCAGAAAAGACACTTTTGGGGTATTTTCAGGCTGAAACGTCTTTTTGCAGCAGAAAAGCTGTAAATGCATCTAAAAGTGATGAAAGTATCATGTTTTCATGAAATTACATAAGAAAACTTGTTATTATGAGTCCAGAGGGCCATACTCGAAGAAACTCATGTAAAGTACGATTTCATGTCAGAAAATAAACTTTTGGGGTATTTTCAGGCTGAAACGTCTTTTTGCAGCAGAAAAGCTGTAAATGCATCTAAAAGTGATGAAAGTATCATGTTTTCATGAAATTACATAAGAAAACTTGTTATTATGAGTCCAGAGGGCCATACTCGAAGAAACTCATGTAAAGTACGATTTCATGTCAGAAAATAAACTTTTGGGGTATTTTCAGGCTGAAACGTCTTTTTGCAGCAGAAAAGCTGTAAATGCATCTAAAAGTGATGAAAGTATCATGTTTTCATGAAATTACATAAGAAAACTTGTTATTATGAGTCCAGAGGGCCATACTTGAAGAA
>NW_026547690.1:0-14277 GCF_027596085.1 Anoplopoma fimbria | reverse complement strand
TATGGTGGCATATGGTATTTGGTATATGGCATATGGTATATGGTATATGGTATATGGTATATGGTATATGGTATGGTATATGGTATATGGTATTTGGTATATGGTATATGGTATATGGTATATGGTATATGGTATATGGTATATGGTATTTGGTATATGGTATATGGCATTTGGTATATGGTATATGGTATTTGGTATATGGCATATGGCATATGGTATATGGTATATGGTATATTGGTATATGGTATATGGTATATGGTATATGGTATATGGTATTTGGTATATGGTATATGGTATATGGTATGGTATGGGTATATTGTATATATGGTATATGGTATATGGTATATGGTATATGGTATATGGTATATGGCATATGGTATATGGTATTTGGTATATGGTATTTGGTATATGGTATATGGTATATGGTATATGGTATATGGCATATGGTATATGGCATTTGGTATTTGGTATATGGCATATGGTATTTGGTATATGGCATATGGTATATGGTATTTGGTATATGGTATATGGTATATGGTATATGGTATATGGTATATGGTATATGGTATGGTATATGGTATATGGTATTTGGTATATGGCATATGGCATTTGGTATATGGCATATGGTATTTGGCATATGGCATTTGGTATATGGTATATGGTATATGGTATATGGTATATGGTATATGGTATATGGTATATGGTATATGGTATATGGTATATGGTATATGGTATATGGCATTTGGTATATGGTATATGGTATATGGTATATGGTATATGGTATATGGTATATGGTATATGGTATATGGTATATGGTATATGGCATATGGTATATGGTATATGGTATATGGTATATGGTATATGGTATATGGTATATGGCATATGGTATATGGTATATGGTATATGGTATTTGGTATATGGTATATGGTATATGGTATATGGCATATGGTATATGGTATATGGTATGGTATATGGTATATGGTATATTGGTATATGGCATATGGCATTTGGTATTGGTATATGGTATATGGTATATGGTATATGGTATATGGTATATGGTATATGGTATATGGTATATGGTATATGGTATATGGTATATGGTATATGGTATATGGTATTTGGTATATGGTATATGGCATATGGCATATGGTATGGTATATGGTATATGGCATTTGGTATATGGTATATGGTATATGGTATATGGTATATGGTATATGGTATATGGTATATGGTATTTGGTATATGGTATATGGTATATGGTATATGGTATATGGTATATGGTATGGTATATGGTATATGGTATATGGTATATGGTATTTGGTATTTGGTATGGTATATGGTATATGGTATATGGTATATGGTATATGGTATATGGTATATGGTATATGGTATATGGTATATGGTATATGGTATATGGTATATGGTATATGGTATATGGTATATGGTATATGGTATATGGTATTTTGTATATGGTATATGGTATATGGTATTTGGTATATGGTATATGGTATATGGTATATGGTATATGGTATTTGGTGGTATATGGTATTTGGCATATGGTATATGGTATATGGTATATGGTATATGGCATTTGGTATATGGTATATGGTATATGGTATATGGTATATGGTATATGGCATATGGTATATGGTATATGGTATATGGATATATGGTATATGGTATATGGCATATGGTATATGGTATATGGTATATGGTATATGGTATTTGGTATATGGTATATGGTATATGGTATTTGGTATTTGGTATATGGTATTTGGGAAATGGTATATGGTATATGGTATATGGCATTTGGTATATGGCATTTGGTATATGGTATATGGTATATGGTATATGGTATTTGGTATATGGTATATGGTATTTCGTATATGGTATATGGTATATGGTATATGGTATATGGTATATGGTATTTGGTGGTATATGGTATTTGGTATATGGTATATGGTATATGGTATATGGTATATGGTATATGGTATATGGTATATGGTATATGGTATGGTATGGTATTTGGTATATGGTATATGGTATATGGTATATGGTATATGGTATATGGTATATGGTATATGGTATATGGTATATGGTATATGGTATATGGTATATGGTATATGGTATTTGGTATATGGTATATGGTATTTGGTATATGGTATATGGTATATGGTATATGGTATATGGTATATGGTATATGGTATATGGTATATGGTATATGGTATATGGTATATGGTATATGGTATGGTATGGTATATGGTATATGGTATATGGTATATGGTATATGGTATATGGTATATGGTATGGCATATGGTATATGGTATATGGTATATGGTATATATGGTATATGGTATATGGTATATGGCATATGGGGCATGGTATTGGTATATGGTATATGGTATATGGTATATGGTATATGGTATATGGTATATGGTATATGGTATATGGCATATGGTATATGGCATATGGTATATGGTATATGGTATGGGTATATGGTATATGGTATATGGTATATGGTATATGGTATATGGTATTTGGTATATGGTATATGGTATATGGTATATGGTATTTGGTATATGGTATATGGTATATGGTATTTGGTATATGGTATATGGTATATGGTATATGGTATATGGTATATGGTATATGGTATTTGGTATATGGTATTTGGTATATGGTATTTGGTATATGGTATATGGTATATGGTATATGGCATATGGTATTGGTACATATGGTATATGGCATATGGTATATGGTATTTGGTATATGGTATATGGTATATGGTATATGGTATATGGTATATGGTATATGGTATATGGTATATGGTATATGGTATATGGTTGGTATATGGTATGGCATATGGTATATGGTATATGGTATATGGTATATGGTATATGGTATATGGCATATGGTATATGGTATATGGTATATGGTATATGGTATATGGTATATGGTATATGGTATATGGTATATGGTATATGGTATATGGCATATGGTATATGGTATATGGTATATGGTATTTGGTATATGGTATATGGTATATGGTATATGGTATATGGTATATGGTATATGGCATATGGCATATATGGTATATGGTATATGGTATATGGTATATGGTATATGGTATATGGTATATGGTATTTGGCATTTGGTATATGGTATATGGTATATGGTATTTGGTATATGGTATATGGTATATGGTATGGTATATTTGGCATATGGTATATGGTATATGGTATATGGTATATGGTATATGGTATATGGTATATGGCATATGGTATATGGTATATGGTATATGGTATATGGTATATGGTATTTGGTATATGGTATATGGTATATGGTATATGGCATATGGTATATGGTATATGGTATATGGTATATGGTATATGGTATATGGTATATGGTATTTGGTATATGGTATATGGTATATGGTATATGGTATATGGTATATGGTATATGGTATATGGTATATGGTATATGGTATATGGTATATGGTATATGGTATATGGTATATGGTATATGGTATATGGTATTATGGTATATGGTATATGGTATATGGTATATGGTATTTTGGTATATGGTATATGGTATATGGTATATGGTATATGGCATATGGTATATGGTATTATATGGTATATGGTATATGGTATATGGTATATGGTATGGTATATGGTATATGGTATTTGGTATATGGTATATGGTATATGGTATATGGTATATGGTATATGGTATTTGGTGGCATATGGTATATGGTATATGGTATATGGTATATGGTATATAGTATTTGGTATATGGTATTTGGTATATGGTATATGGTATATGGTATATGGTATTTGGTATATGGTATATGGTATATGGTATATGGTATATGGTATATGGTATATGGTATATGGTATATGGTATATGGTATATGGTATATGGTATATGGTATATGGTATATGGTATATGGTATATGGTATATGGTATATGGTATATGGTATATGGTATATGGTATATGGTATATGGTATATGGTATATGGTATATGGTATTGGTATATGGTATATGGTATTTGGTATATGGTATATGGTATATGGTATATGGTATATGGTATATGGTATATGGTATATGGTATATGGTATTTGGTATATGGTATATGGTATATGGTATATGGTATATGGTATATGGTATATGGTATATGGTATATGGTATATGGTATATGGTATATGGTATATGGTATATGGTATTTGGTATATGGTATATGGTGGTATGGCATATGGTATTGGTGGTATATGGTATATGGTATATGGTATATGGTATATGGTATATGGTATTTGGTATATGGTATATGGTATATGGTATATGGTATATGGTATATGGTATATGGTATATGGTATATGGTATATGGCATATGGTATATGGTATATGGTATATGGTGTATATGGTATTTGGTATATGGTATATGGTATATGGTATATGGTATTGGTATATGGTATATGGTATATGGTATTTGGTATATGGTATATGGTATATGGTATATGGTATATGGTATATGGTATTTGGTATATGGTATATGGTATATGGTATATGGTATATGGTATGGTATGGTATATGGTATATGGTATATGGTATATGGTATATGGTATATGGTATATGGTATATGGTATATGGTATATGGTATATGGTATATGGAATATGGTATATGGTATATGGTATATGGTATATGGTATATGGTATATGGTATATGGTATGGTATATGGTATATGGTATTTGGTATATGGTATATGGTATATGGTATTTGGTATATGGTATATGGTATGGTATATGGTATATGGTATATGGTATATGGCATATGGTATATGGTATATGGTATATGGTATATGGTATATGGTATATGGTATATGGTATATGGTATATGGTATATGGTATATGGTATATGGTATATGGTATTTGGTATATGGTATATGGTATATGGTATATGGTATATGGTATATGGTATATGGTATATGGTATATGGTATTTGGTATATGGTATATGGTATTTGGTATATGGTATATGGTATTTGGTATATGGTATATGGTATATGGTATATGGGTATATGGTATATGGTATGGTATATGGTATATGGTATATGGTATATGGTATTTGGCATATGGTATATGGGCATATTTGGTATATGGTATATGGTATTTGGTATATGGTATATGGTGGTATATGGTATATGGCATATGGTATATGGTATATGGTATTGGGTATATGGTATATGGTATTTGGTATATGGTATATGGTATATGGTATATGGTATATGGTATATGGTATATGGTATATGGTATATGGTATATGGTATATGGTATATGGTATATGGTATATGGTATATGGTATATGGTATTTGGTATATGGTATATGGTATTTGGTATATGGTATATGGTATATGGTATATGGTATATGGTATATGGTATATGGTATATGGTATATGGTATATGGTATATGGTATATGGTATATGGTATATGGTATTTGGTATATGGTATATGGTATATGGTATATGGTATATGGTATATGGTATATGGTATATGGTATTTGGTATATGGTATATGGTATATGGTATATGGTATATGGTATATGGTATATGGTATATGGTATTTGGTATATGGTATATGGTATATGGTATATGGTATATGGTATATGGTATATGGTATATGGTATATGGTATATGGTATATGGTATATGGTATATGGTATATGGTATATGGTATATGGTATTTGGTATATGGTATATGGTATATGGTATATGGTATATGGTATATGGTATATGGTATATGGTATATGGTATATGGTATATGGTATGGTATATGGTATATGGTATTTGGTATATGGTATATGGTATGGGTATATGGTATATGGTATATGGTATATGGTATATGGTATATGGTATATGGTATATGGTATTTGGTATATGGTATATGGTATATGGTATATGGTATATGGTGGCATATGGTATATGGTATATGGTATATGGTATATGGTATATGGTATATGGTATATGGTATATGGTATATGGTATATGGTATTTGGTATATGGTATATGGTATATGGTATATGGTATATGGTATATGGTATATGGTATATGGTATATGGTATATGGTATTTGGTATATGGTATATGGTATATGGTATATGGTATATGGTATGGTATATGGTATATGGTATATGGTATATGGTATATGGTATATGGTATATGGTATATGGTATTTGGTATATGGTATATGGTATATGGTATATGGTATTTGGTATATGGTATATGGTATATTGGTATATGGTATATGGTATATGGTATATATGGTATTTGGTATTTGGTATATGGTATATGGTATATGGTATATGGTATATGGTATATGGTATATGGCATGGTATATGGTATATGGTATATGGTATATGGTATATGGTATATGGTATATGGTATATGGTATATGGTATATGGTATATGGTATATGGTATATGGTATATGGTATATGGTATATGGTATTTGGTATATGGTATATGGTATTTGGTATATGGTATATGGTATATGGTATATGGTATATGGTATATGGTATATGGTATATGGTATATGGTATATGGTATATGGTATATGGTATATGGTATATGGTATATGGTATATGGTATATGGCATATGGTATATGGTATATGGCATATGGTATATGGTATATGGTATATGGTATATGGTATATGGTATATGGTATATGGTATATGGTATATGGCATATGGTATATATGGTATATGGTGGCATATGGTATATGGCATATGGTATATGGTATATGGTATATGGCATGGTATATGGTATATGGTATATGGTATGGTATATGGTATATGGTATATGGTATATGGTATATGGTATTTGGTATATGGTATATGGTATATGGTATATGGTATATGGTATATGGTATATGGTATATGGTATATGGCATATGGTATATGGCATATGGTATATGGTATTTGGCATATGGCATATGGCATATGGTATATGGTATATGGTATATGGTATATGGTATATGGTATATGGTATATGGTATATGGTATATGGTATATGGTATTTGGTATATGGTATATGGTATATGGCATATGGCATATGGTATATGGTATATGGTATATGGTATGGCATTTGGTATATGGTATTGGTATATGGCATATGGTATATGGTATTTGGTATATGGTATTGGTATATGGTATATGGTATATGGTATATGGTATTTGGTATATGGTATATGGTATATGGTATATGGTATTGGTATATGGTATATGGTATATGGTATATGGTATATGGTATATGGTATATGGTATATGGTATATGGTATTGGTATATGGTATTTGGTATATGGTATATGGTATATGGTATATGGTATATGGTATATGGTATATGGCATATGGTATATGGTATATGGTTTGGTATATGGTATATGGCATATGGTATATGGTATATGGTATATGGTATATGGTATATGGTATATGGCATATGGTATATGGTATATGGTATATGGTATATGGTATATGGTATATGGTATATGGTATATGGTATATGGTATGGCATATGGTATATGGTATATGGTATATGGTATATGGTATATGGTATATGGTATATGGTATATGGTATATGGTATATGGTATGGCATATGGTATATGGTATATGGTATATGGTATATGGTATATGGTATATGGTATATGGTATATGGTATATGGTATATGGTATATGGTATATGGTATATGGCATTTGGTATATGGTATATGGTATATGGTATATGGTATTTGGTATTTGGTATATGGTATGGTATATGGTATATGGTATATGGTATATGGTATATGGTATTTGGTATATGGTATTTGGTATATGGTATATGGTATATGGTATATGGTATATGGCATATGGTATATGGCATATGGTATATGGTATATGGTATATGGTATATGGTATTTGGTATATGGTATATGGTATATGGCATATTTGTATATGGTATATGGTATATGGTATATGGTATTTGGTATATGGTATTGGTATATGGCATATGGTATATGGTATATGGTATATGGTATATGGTATATGGTATATGGTATATGGTATATGGTATATGGTATATGGTATATGGTATATGGTATATGGTATATGGTATATGGTATATGGTATATGGTATATGGTATTTGGTATATGGTATATGGTATATGGTATATGGTATATGGTATATGGTAATATGGTATATGGTATATGGTATATGGTATATGGTATATGGTTTGGCATATGGTATATGGTATATGGTATATGGTATTTGGTATATGGTATATGGTATGGCATATGGTATATGGTATATGGTATATGGTATATGGTATATGGTATATGGTATATGGTATGGTGGTATTTGGCATATGGTATTTGGTATATGGTATATGGCATTTGGCATATGGTATATGGTATATGGTATATGGTATTTGGTATATGGTATATGGTATATGGTATATGGTATATGGCATATGGTATATGGTATATGGTGCATTTGGTATATGTATATGGTATATGGTATATGGCATATGGTATATGGTATATGGCATGGTATATGGTATTTGGTATATGGTATATTGGTATATGGTATATGGTATATGGTATGGCATATGGTATTTGGTATATGGTATATGGTATATGGTATATGGTATTTGGTATATGGTATTGGTATATGGTATATGGTATATGGTGGTATATGGTATATGGTATATGGTATATGGTATATGGCATGGGCATGGTATATGGTATTTGGTATATGGTATATGGTATATGGTATATGGTATATGGTATATGGTATATGGTATATGGTATATGGTATATGGTATATGGTATATGGTATATGGCATATGGTATATGGTATATGGTATATGGTATATGGTATATGGTATTTGGTATGGTATTGGTATATGGTATATATGGTATATGGTATATGGTATATGGTGGTATATGGTATATGGTATATGGTATATGGTATATGGTATATGGTATATATGGTATATGGTATATGGTATATGGTATATGGCATATGGCATATGGTATATGGTATGGCATATGGCATATGGTATATGGTATATGGCATTTGGTATATGGTATTTGGTATATATGGTATTTGGTATATGGTATATGGTATATGGTATATGGTATATGGTATATGGTATATGGTATATGGTATATGGCATTTGGTATATGGTATATGGTATATGGTATATGGTATATGGTATATGGTATTTGGTATATGGTATATGGTATATGGTATATGGTATATTTGGCATATGGTATATGGTATATGGTATGGTATATGGTATATGGTATTTGGCATATGGCATATGGTATATGGTATATGGTATATGGTATTTGTATATGGTATTGGCATTTGGTATGGTATTTGGTATATGGTATATGGTATTTGGCATTTGGTATATGGTATGGTATATGGTATATGGTATATGGTATATGGTATATGGTATATGGTATATGGTATATGGTATTTGGTATATGGTATATGGTATATGGTATATGGTATATGGTATTTGGTATATGGTATTTGGTATTTGGTATATGGTATATGGTATATGGTATATGGTATATGGTATATGGTATATGGTATATGGTATATGGTATATGGTATATATGGTATATGGTATTTGGTATATGGTATATGGTATATGGTATATGGTATATGGTATATGGTATATGGTATATGGTATGGTATATGGTATATGGTATGGGTATATGGTATATGGTATATGGTATATGGTATATGGTATATGGTATATGGTATATGGTATATGGTATATGGTATTTGGTATATGGTATATGGTATATGGTATATGGTATTTGGAATATGGTATATGGTATTTGGTATATGGTATATGGTATATGGTATATGGTATATGGTATTTGGAATATGGTATATGGTATATGGTTTGGTATATGGTATATTGGTATATGGTATATGGTATATGGTATGGTGGTATATGGCATATGGTATGGTATATGGTATATGGTATTTGGTATATGGTATATGGTATATGGTATATGGTATATGGTATATAGTATATGGTATATAGTATATGGTATATGGTATATGGTATATGGTATATGGTATATGGTATATGGTATTTGGTATATGGTATATGGCATTTGGTATATGGTATATGGTATATGGTATATGGTATATGGTATATGGTATATGGTATATGGTATATGGTATATGGTATTTGGTATGGTATATGGTATATGGTATATGGTATATGGTATATGGTATTTGGAATGGTATATGGTATATGGTATTTGGTATATGGTATATGGTATTTGGTATATGGTATATGGTATATGGTATATGGTATATGGTATATGGTATATGGTATATGGTATATGGTATTTGGTATATAGTATATGGTATATGGTATATGGTATTTGGTATATAGTATATGGTATATGGTATATGGTATATGGTATATGGTATTTGGTATTTGGTATATATGGTATATGGTATATGGTATATGGTATATGGTATATGGTATATGGTATATGGTATATGGTATATGGTATATGGTATATGGTATATGGTATGGTATATGGTATATGGTATTTGGTATATGGTATATGGTATATGGTATATGGTTTGGCATATGGTATATGGTATATGGTATATGGTATATGGTATATGGTATATGGCATTTGGTATATGGTATATGGTATGGTATATGGTATATGGTATATGGTATATGGTATATTTGGTATATGGTATATGGTATTTGGTATATGGTATATGGTATATGGTATATGGTATATGGTATTTGGTATATGGGTATATGGTATATGGTATATGGTATATGGTATATGGTATTGGTATATGGTATTTGGTATATGGTATATGGTATATGGTATATGGTATATGGTATTGGTATATGGCATATGGTATATGGTATATGGTATATGGTATATGGTATATGGTATATGGCATATGGTATATGGTATGGTATATGGTATATGGTATATGGTATATGGTATATGGTATATGGTATATGGTATATGGTATATGGTATATGGTATATGGTATATGGTATATGGTATATGGTATATGGTATATGGTATTTGGTATATGGTATATGGTATATGGTATATGGTATATGGCATATGGTATATGGTATTTGGTATTTGGTATATGGTATATGGCATTTTGTATATGGTATATGGTATATGGTATATGGTATATGGTATATGGTATATGGTATATGGTATATGGTATATGGTATATGGTATATGGTATTTGGTATTTGGTATATGGTATATGGTATATGGTATATGGTATATGGTATATGGTATATGGTATATGGTATTTGGTATTTGGTATATGGCATATGGTATATGGTATATGGTATATGGTATATGGCATATGGTATGGCATATGGTATATGGTATATGGTATATGGTATATGGTATATGGTATATGGTATGGTATATGGTATATGGTATATGGTATATGGTATATGGTATATGGTATATGGTATATGGTATATGGTATATGGTATATGGTATATGGTATATGGTATATGGTATATGGTATATGGTATTTGGTATATGGTATATGGTATATGGTATATGGTATTTGGTATATGGTATATGGTATATGGTATATGGTATTTGGTATATGGTATATGGTATATGGTATATGGTAAATGGTATATGGTATATGGTATTTGGTATATGGTATATGGTATTTGGAATATGGTATATGGTATATGGTATATGGTATATGGTATATGGTATATGGTATATGGTATATGGTATATGGTATATGGTATTTGGTATATGGATATGGTATATGGTATATGGTATATGGTATATGGTATATGGTATATGGTATATGGTATATGGTATATGGTATATGGTATATGGTATATGGTATATGGTATATGGTATATGGTATATGGTATATGGTATATGGTATATGGTATATGGTATATGGTATATGGCATTTGGTATATGGTATATGGTATTGGTATATGGTATATGGCATATGGTATATGGTATATGGTATATGGTATATGGAACATTGTATTTGGTATTTGGTATATGGTATATGGTATATGGTATATGGTATATGGTATATGGTATATGGTATATGGTATTTGGTATATGGTATATGGTATATGGTATATGGTATTTGGTATATGGTACATGGTATATGGTATATGGTATTTGGTATATGGTATATGGTATATGGTATATGGTATATGGTATATGGTATTTGGTATATGGTATATGGTATATGGTATATGGTATATGGTATTTGGTATATGGTATTTGGTATATGGTATATGGTATATGGTATATGGTATATGGTATATGGTATATGGTATATGGTATTTGGTATATGGTATATGGTATATGGTATTTGGTATTTGGGTATATGGTATATGGTAATTGGTATATGGTATATGGTATATGGTATATGGTATTTGGTATATGGTATATGGTATATGGTATATGGTATATGGTATTTGGTATATGGTATATGGTATTTGGTATTTGGTATATGGTATTTGGTATATGGCATTTGGCATATGGTATATGGTATATGGTATATGGTATTTGGTATATGGTATATGGTATATGGTATATGGTATTGGTATATGGTATATGGTATATGGTATATGGTATATGGTATTTGGCATATGGTATATGGTATATGGTATATGGTATTTGGTATATGGTATATGGTATTTGGTATATGGTATATGGTATGGTATATGGTATATGGTATTTGGCATATGGTATCTATGGTATATGGTATATGGTATATGGTATATGGTATTTGGTATATGGTATATGGTATATGGTATTTGGTATATGGTATTTGGTATTTGGAATATGGTATTTGGCATTTGGCATATGGCATTTGGTATATGGTATATGGTATTGGATATTGGTATATGGTATTTGGCATATGGTATATGGTATATGGTATATGGTATATGAACATGGTTATGGTATATGGCATATGGTATATGGCATATGGTATTTGGTATATGGTATATGGTATTTGGTATTTTGGAATTGGCATATATGGCATTTGGTATATGGTTTTGGATCTGCAATATGGTTTTGGTATATGGCATTTGGTATTTGGCATTTGGTATATGGTAAAATGGTATATGGTATTTGGCATATGGTATATGGTATTTGGTATATGGTATTGGTATATGGTATAAAATGGTATATGGTATATGGCATTTGGTATATGGTGTATGGTATTTGGTATATGGTATATGGCATTTGGTATATGGTATATGGCATTTGGTATATGGTAAACATGGTATATGGTATATGGTATTTGGTATATGGTATATGGTATATGGTATATGGTATTTGGTATTTGGTATATGGTATTTGGTATATGGTATATGGTATTTGGTATTTGGTATATGGTATATGGTTTATGGTATATGGTATATGGCATTTGGTATATGGTATATGGTATATGGTATATGGTATTTGGTATATGGTATATGGTATTTGGTATATGGTATATGGTATATGGTATTTGGTATTTGGTATATGGTATATGGTATTTGGTATATGGTATATGGTATATGGAATTTGGTATGGAATGGTATATGGTATTTGGTATATGGCATATGGTATATGGTATTTGGTATATGGTATATGGTATATGGTATATGGTATATGGTATATGGTATATGGTATATGGTATATGGTATATGGTATATGGTATTTGGTATTTGATATGGTATATGGTATTGGTATGGTATATGGTATATGGTATATGGTATATGGTATATGGTATATGGCATTTGGATGGTATATGGTATATGGTATATGGTATATGGTATATGGTATTTGGTATTTGGTATATGGTATATGGTATATGGTATTTGGTATATGGTATATGGTATATGGTATTTGGTATATGGTATATGGTATATGGTATATGGCATATATGGTATTTGGCATTTGGTATATGGCATTTGGTATATGGTATATGGTATATGGCATATGGTATTTGGTATACAGTATTTGGTATATGGTATATGGTATATGGTATTTGGCATGGTATATGGTATTTGGAATATGGTATATGGTATATGGTATATGGTATTTGGTATATGGTATATGGTATTTGGTATATGGTATTTGGTATATGGTATTTGGTATATGGTATATGGTATATGGTATATGGTATATGGTATTTGGTATATGGTATATGGTATTTGGTATATGGT
>NW_026547689.1:0-2047 GCF_027596085.1 Anoplopoma fimbria | reverse complement strand
TGATATGAATTATGGCACGGTATTTAGATGTGGCACATGGTATTTGGTATTTGGTACATAGTATATGGTATTTGGTATATGGTATATGGCATTTGGAATATGGCATATGGTATTTGTAAACGGTATATGGTATATGTTATCGCAGCATATGGTATATGGCATTTGCGAAGGCGGTAACGGTATGTTGGCATATGGCATATGGCATATGAACATTATCAGCATGGTGCTCTGGCATATATATGGTGCATTTGGAATATGGCAGTATATGGTATTTGGCACATGGTACATGGCATATGGCATTTTGTATATGGCAGTATGGTATGCATAGCATATGGCATTTGGTATATGGTATATGGCATTTGGGAATTGGTATATGGCATTTGGCATATGGCATTTGGTATATGGTATATGGTATATGGCATTTGGTACATGGCATATGCATATGGCATATGGTATTTGCATCCGGCATTTGGTATATGGCATTTGGGAACATGGTATACGGTATTTGGCATTTGGTATATGGCATTTGGATTTGAACATTTGGCATATGGTATTTGGCATATGGCATATGGTATGCATTTGGTACTATGGCATGGTGTTTGGTATATGGTAACGGATTTGGAACATGGCATATGGCATTTGGTAGATTAATGGTATACGGTATATGGCATTTTGTATATGGTATATGGTATATGGCATTTGGCATATGGCATACGGCACATGGTATATGGTATTTTGAATATGGTATATGGTATATGGTATATGGTATATGGTATCTGTATCTGCATATGGTATTTTGTATATGGTATATGTATTTGGTATATATGGTATTTGGTATATGGTATTTTGTAAATGGTATATGGTATACATATTTGGTATATGGTGTTTGCATATGGTATATGGTATATGGTATTTGGAATATGGCATATGGTATTTGGTATATGGTATATGGTATTTGGTATATGGCATATATGGTATTATGGTATATGGTATTTGGTATATGGTATATGGCATTTGGTATATGGTATATGGTATTTGGCATATGGTATATGGTATATGGTATATGGTATATGGTATATGGCATATGGTATATGGTATATGGTATATGGTATATGGTATATGGTATATGGTATATGGTATATGGTATATGGTATATGGTATTTGGTATATGGTATATGGTATATGGTATATGGTATATGGTATTTTGTATATGGTATATGGTATATGGTATTTGGTATATGGTATTTGGTATATGGTATATGGTATATGGTATATGGTATTTGGTATATGGTATATGGTATATGGTATATGGTATTTGGTATTTGGTATATGGTATATGGTATATGGTATTTGGTATATGGTATTTGGTATATGGTATATGGTATATGGTATTTGGTATATGGTATATGGTATTTGGTATATGGTATATGGTATTTGGTATATGGTATATGGTATATGGTATATGGTATGGTATGGTATATGGTATATGGTATTTGGTATTATGGTATATGGTATTTGGTATATGGTATATGGTATATGGTATTTGGTATATGGTATATGGTATATGGTATATGGTATATGGTATTTGGTATATGGTATATGGTATATGGTATTTGGTATATGGTATATGGTATATGGTATATGGTATATGGTATTTGGTATATGGTATATGGTATATGGTATATGGTATATGGTATTTGGGATATGGTATATGGTATATGGTATATGGTATTTGGTATATGGTATATGGTATATGGTATATGGTATTTGGTATTTGGTATATGGTATATGGTATATGGTATTTGGTATATGGTATATGGTATATGGTATATGGTATATGGTATATGGTATTTGGTATATGGTATATGGTATATGGTATATGGTATTTGGTATATGGTATATGGTATATGGTATATGGTATATGGTATATGGTATATGGTATATGGTATATGGTATATGGCATTTGGTATATGGCATATGGTATATGGTATTATGGTATATGGTATGGTATATGGTATTTGGTATATGGTATATGGTATATGGTATG
>NW_026547688.1:0-602 GCF_027596085.1 Anoplopoma fimbria | reverse complement strand
AAATTACAACGAAACTTGTTCTTGTACAGCAGGTCCAGAGGCCCTTACTTGAAGAAACTCATGTAAAGTATGGTCGCAGAAAAAGACACTTTTACAGATATTTTCAGGCTGGAAGCATCTTTTTGCAGCAGAAAAGCTGTAAATGCATCTAAAAGTGATGAAAGTATAATGTTTTCATGAAATTACATAAGAAAACTTGTTATTATGAGTCCAGAGGGCCATACTCGAAGAAACTCATGTAAAGTACCATTTCATGTCAGAAAATAAACTTTTGGGGTATTTTCAGGCTGAAACGTCTTTTTGCAGCAGAAAAGCTGTAAATGCATCTAAAAGTGATGAAAGTATCATGTTTTCATGAAATTACATAAGAAAACTTGTTATTATGAGTCCAGAGGGCCATACTTGAAGAAACTCATGTAAAGTACCATTTCATGTCAGAAAATAAACTTTTGGGGTATTTTCAGGCTGAAACGTCTTTTTACAGCAGAAAAGCTGTAAATGCATCTAAAAGTGATGAAAGTATCATGTTTTCATGAAATTACATAAGAAAACTTGTTATTATGAGTCCAGAGGGCCATACTCGAAGAAACTCATGTAAAGTA
>NW_026547687.1:0-5844 GCF_027596085.1 Anoplopoma fimbria | reverse complement strand
CCATATCCGATGCCATATACCATATACCATATACCATATACCATATACCATATACCAAATGCCATAATGCCATATTCCAAATACCATATACCATATGCAAATGCCATATTCAAATACCATATTCCAAATACCATATACCAAATGTACCATATACCATATGCCATATACCAAATACCAAATACCATATTCGAAATACCATATACTAAATGCATATACCATATTCCAAATACTATACAATATACAAATACCATATACCATATACCATATACCAAATACCAAAATACCATATAATCAAATATGCCATAATACCATATACCATATACCAAATACCATATAATATACCATATACCATATACCAAATACCATATACCATATACCAAATACCAAATGCCATATACCAAATACCATATACCATAATACCATATATCAAATACCAAATGCCATATACCAAATACCATATACCATATAAAATATATGATATCCTATACCATATACCATATACCATATACCAAATAACACCAAATACCATATACCATATACCATATACAGTACCATGTACATATACCATATACCAAATACCAAATACCATATACCATGTACCATATGCACCAAATGCCAAATAACCATATTCCAAATACCATATACATATACCAAATACCATTTCCATATACCATATACCATATAAATGCTATATACCATATACCAAATGCCATACCAAATGCCAAATGCCATATACCAAATGCCATGTGCACCGTATACCAAATACCAAATGCCATCTACCATATACCATATGCCAAATGCCAAATATGCCATGCCATATACCCAAATGCCATATGCCATATGCCATATACCATATACCAAATGCCATATCCCAAATGCCAAATGCCATATACCATATACCAAATACCAAATACCATATAAATGCCATATGCCAGATGCACCGTATGCCGTTTGCCAAATACCATATACTTATGCCATGTTCCAAATACCATGTACTGCTATGCCATGTGTGGTATGCAAATGCCATGCTGTATGCCATGCCAAATGCCGTATGCCATATGCCGTAATGCCATATGCCGTATGCTTATTCCATATGCCATGTTCCAGATGCCATATGCCATAGACACCATGTGCCGTATAATGCCATGATGTATATACCATATGCCATGTGCCCAATGCCATATATGCCACCGTATGGCGTATGCCATGCCGTATGCCATATTCCATGTTTAGATGCTGCCGTATGCCGTATATTCCAGATGCCGTGCCATGCCATATGCCTTTCAAATGCCATATGCCATGCCATGTTCCATGTTCAAACCGTGTATGCCATGCCATGTAGATGCCAAATGCCATATGCCATATGCATATGCAAATGCCAGATGCCAAATGCATGTTCCGTATGCCATGGATGTATACCATGATGCCGTATGCCATGTACCAAATTACCATATGCCGTATGCCATTGTGTGTAGATACCGTATGCCATGTTCAGATGTAGATAACCATGCATATGCCATGTGCAAATGCCATATGCCGTAATGCCATGTGCCGATGCCATGCATATACCGTATGCCAGAAAAATGCATATGCCATGTGCCATATGTATGCCATATGCCATGTGCCATATGCCAAGTGGAATGCCAAATGCCAGATGCCATATGCAAATGCCGTATGCCATATGCCATATGCCAGATGCCAAATGCACCATGTGTGCCATATGCCATATGCCGTATATGCCATGTGCCGTCCCATCATGCCGTATATGCCGTATGCCGTATGCCGTATGCCATATGCCATGTGCCGTATGCAGGTAAGCTTATGCCATGTATAGTACTGCATATGCTGCAGCTATCTGCATGCCAAATGCCATGCTGGAGTACCGATTGCCATGTGCCATGTGCCAAATGCCATGTGCCATGTTCCCAAATGCCAAATACCAAATGCCATATACCATATGCCAAATGCCATATGTAGTACCGTATGCATACGTATTCGAATGCCATATGCCATGTCACCATATGCAAGTACCATATGCCACTGTGCAGGCACCACCGTATGTATGCATATATATATGCCAAAATGCATATGCCATGTGCCAAATGTAAAGCCGTCATATGCACCGTATGCCGTATACAGATGCCATATGCCGTATGCCGATTGCCGTGTGCCACATGTTAGATATGCTGCATACCTGTACTATGCCATATGTAGCCATGCCATGTACCAGTATGCCATGTGCCGTATGTATGCCATATACAGTATGCCATGTATGCCATATGCCAGATACCATCATGCCAGTGCAGTAGCATATAGTTGCCATGTACCGTTATGCCATGATGCCATGTGTATGTCCATATGCCATATGCCAGATGCCATATGCCATATGCCATACGCATGTGCCTAAATGCCATGCGTATGCCAGATGCCATATGTCATGTGCCATGTAATGCCGTATGCCATGTGCCAATAGTATGCCATGTACCATGTCATATTCAGAATGCCATGTATACCGTATGCCAGATACCATATGCCATGTGTATGTATGCCATATGCCGTATACCAGATGCCATAATGCCATATGCCATGTGCCATATGCATACTGCCGTATGCCATGATGCCGTATGCCAGATGCCATGTTCCATGTGCCGTATGCTTCGTGTATTCAGATGCCATGACCGCGTATGCCAGTATGCCATGAATGCCATATGCCATATGCCGTATGCAGATGCCATGCCATATACCGTATGCTATACATGCCATATGCCAGATATCATAAAGTGCCATGTACCATATGCCATATTACCATGTACATATGCCATGTTGCCGTGCCAGATGCCATGTACCATATGCCATATGCCATGTACCAGATGCCATATACCATATACCATATACCATATACCATATGCCATAGTACCAAATGCCATATACCATGATACCATATGCCAATATACCATATACCAAATGCCATATACCATATACCAAATGCCATATACCATATGCCATATACCATATACCATATACCATATACCATATACCAAATGCCATATACCATATACCAAATGCCATATACCATATGCCATATACCATATACCATATACCATATACCATATACCATATACCATATACCATATACCATATATGCCATATACCATATACCATATACCATATGCCATATACCAAATACCATATACCATATACCATATACCATATGCCAAATACCATATGCCATATACCATATACCATATGCCATATACCATATACCATAATACCATATACCATATACCATATACCAAATACCATATACCAAATGCCATATACCATATACCATATACCATATACCATATACCATATGCCATATACCAAATACCATATACCATATACCAAATACCATACACCATATACCATATACCATATACCATATACCAAATACCATATACCATATACCATATACTATATACCAAATACCATATACCATATACCAAATACCATATACCATATACCATATACCATATACCATATACCATATACCATATACCATATACCATATACCATATACCATATACCAAATACCATATACCATATACCAAATACCATATGCCATATACCAAATACCATATACCATATACCATAATACCATATACCATATACCATATACCAAATACCATATACCATATCCCAAATACCATATACCATCTACCATATACCATATACAAAATACCATATACCATATACCAAATACCATATACCATATACCATATACCATATACCATATACCATATACCATATACCAAATACCATATACCATATACCATATACCAAATACCATATACCATATACCATATACCATATACCATATACCATATACCATATACCATATACCATATACCATATACCAAATACCATATACCATATACCAAATACCATATACCATATACCATATACCATATACCATATACCATATTCCAAATACCAAATACCATATACCATATACCAAATACCATATACCATATACCATATACCATATACCATATACCATATACCATATACCAAATACCATATACCATATACCATATACCAAATACCATATACCATATACCAAATACCATATACCATATACCAAATACCATATACCATATACCATATACCAAATACCATATACCAAATACCATATACCATATACCATATACCATATACCAAATACCATATACCATATACTATATACCAAATACCAAATACCATATACCATATACCATATACCAAATACCATATACCAAATACCATATACCATATACCATATACCATATACCAAATACCATATACCATATACCATATACCATATACCAAATACCAAATACCATATACCATATACCAAATACCATATACCATATACCATATACCATATACCATATACCAAATACCATATACCATATACCATATACCATATACAAAATACCATATACCATATACCATATACCATATACTATATACCATATACCATATACCATATACCAAATACCATATACCATATACCAAACACCATATACAATATACCATATACCATATACCAAATACCATATACCATATGCCATATACCAAATACCATATACCAAATACCATATACCATATACCATATACCATATACCAAATACCATATACCATATACCATATACCATAATACCATATACCATATACCAAATACCATATGCCATATACCATATACCATATACCAAATACCATATACCATATACCATATACCATATACCATATACCATATACCATATACCAAATACCATATACCATATACCATATACCATATACCATATACCAAATACCATATACCATATACCAAATACCATATACCATATACCATATACCATATACCAAATACCATATACCATATACCATATACCATATACCATATACCATATACCATATACCATATACCATATGCCATATACCATATACCATATACCATATACCATATACCATATACCAAATACCATATACCAAATGCCATATACCAAATACCATATACCATATACCATATTCCAAATACCATATACCATATACCATATACCATATACCATATACCAAATACCATATACCATATACCATATGCCATATACCATATACCATATGCCAAATACCATATACCATATACCATATACCATATACCATATACCAAATACCATATGCAAATACCATATACCATATACCATATACCATATACCATATACCATATACCATATACCATATACCATATACCATATACCATATACCATATACCATATACCATATACCATACTATACCAAATACCATATACCATATACCAAATACCATATACCATATACCATATACCATATACCATATACCATATACCATATACCAAATACCATATACCATATACCATATACCATATACCATATACCATATACCAAATACCATATACCATATACCATATTCCAAATACCATATACCATATACCATATACCAAATACCATATACCATATACCAAATACCATATACCATATACCATATACCATATACCATATACCATATACCATATGCCAAATACCATATACCAAATACCATATACCATAATACCATATACCATATACCAAATACCATATACCATATACCATATACCATATACCAAATACCATATACCATATACCATATACCATATACCAAATACCATATACCAAATACCATATACCATATATCAAATACCATATTCCATATACCAAATACCATATACCATATACCATATACCATATACCATATACCAAATACCATATACCATATACCATATACAAAATACCATATACCATATGCCATAT
>NW_026547686.1:0-717 GCF_027596085.1 Anoplopoma fimbria | reverse complement strand
ATATGGCATATGGCATTTGGTATATGGTATATGGTATATGGTATATGGTATTTGGTATATGGTATATGGTATTTCGTATATGGTATATGGTAATTGGTATATGGTATATGGTATATGGTATATGGTATTTGGTATATGGTATATGGTATATGGTATATGGTATTTGGTATATGGTATATGGTTTTTTGTATATGGAATATGGTATTTGGTATTTGGTATATGGTATATGGTATATGGTATTTGGTATATGGTATATAGTATATGGTATATGGTATATGGTATTTGGTATATGGTATATGGTATTTGGGATATGGTATATGGTATATGGTATATGGTATTTGGTATTTGGTATATAGTATATGGTATATGGTATATGGTATTTGGTATATGGTATTTGGTATATGGTATATGGTATTTGGTATATGGAATATGGTAATTGGTATATGGTATATGGTATATGGTATATGGTATTTGGTATATGGTATATGGTATATGGAATATGGTATTTTGTATATGGAATATGGTATATGGTATATGGTATTTTGTATATGGTATATGGTATATGGTATATGGTATATGGTATATAGTATATGGTATATGGTATATGGTATATGGTATTTGGTATATGGTATATGGTATTTTGTATATGGTATATGGTATATGGTATTTGGTATTTGATATATAGTATATGGTATATGGAATATGGTATTTGGGATA
>NW_026547685.1:0-867 GCF_027596085.1 Anoplopoma fimbria | reverse complement strand
GATGAAAGTATCATGTTTTCATGAATTGTGAGTCCAGAGGCCCTTACTTGAAGAAACTCATGTAAAGTATGAATTCGTCGCAGAAAATAAACTTTTGGGGTATTTTCAGGCTGAAACGTCTTTTTGCAGCAGAAAAGCTGTAAATGCATCTAAAAGTGATGAAAGTATCATCTTTTCATGAAATTACAACGAAACTTGTTATTGTGAGTCCTTACTTGAAGAAACTCATGTAAATTATGAATTCCTATCAGAAAAGACACTTTTGGGGTATTTTCAGGCTGAAACGTCTTTTTGCAGCAGAAAAGCTGTAAATGCATCTAAAAGTGATGAAAGTATCATGTTTTCATGAAATTACATAAGAAAACTTGTTATTATGAGTCCAGAGGGCCATACTTGAAGAATGCATCTAAAAGTGATGAAAGTATCATCTTTTCATGAAATTACAACGAAACTTGTTATTGTGAGTCCTTACTTGAAGAAACTCATGTAAATGATGAATTCCTATCAGAAAAGACACTTTTGGGGTATTTTCAGGCTGAAACGTCTTTTTGCAGCAGAAAAGCTGTAAATGCATCTAAAAGTGATGAAAGTATAATGTTTTCATGAAATTACAACGAAACTTGTTCTTGTGAGTCCAGAGGCCCTTACTTGAAGAAACTCATGTAAAATGATGAATTCGTCGCAGAAAAGACACTTTTGGGGTATTTTCAGGCTGAAACGTCTTTTTGCAGCAGAAAAGCTGTAAATGCATCTAAAAGTGATGAAAGTATAATGTTTTCATGAAATTACATAAGAAAACTTGTTATTATGAGTCCAGAGGGCCATACTCGAAGAAACTCATGTAAAGTACGATTTCATGTCAGAAAA
>NW_026547684.1:0-524 GCF_027596085.1 Anoplopoma fimbria | reverse complement strand
GGTATATAGAAAATGGTATATGGTATATGGTATTTGGTATATGGTATATGGTATATGGTATATGGTATTTGGGAAATGGTATATGGTATATGGTATATGGTATTTGGTATTTGGTATATAGTATATGGTATGTGGTATATGGTATTTGGTATATGGTATTTGGTATATTGGTATATGGTATATGGTATATGGTATATGGTATTTGGTATATGGTATATGGTATTTGGAATATGGTATATGGTATTTGGTATATGGTATTTGGTATATGGTATTTGGTATATGGTATATGGTATATGGTATATGGTATTTGGTATATGGTATATGGTATATGGTATTTGGAATATGGCATTTGGTATTTGGTATATGGTATATGGTAATTGGTATATAGAAAATGGTATATGGTATATGGTATTTGGTATATGGTATATGGTATTTGGGAAATGGTATATGGTATATGGTATATGGTATTTGGTATTTGGTATATGGTATATGGTATATGGTATATGGTATTTGGTATATGGTAT
>NW_026547683.1:0-509 GCF_027596085.1 Anoplopoma fimbria | reverse complement strand
TATTTGGTATATAGTATATGGTATATGGTATATGGTATATGGTATATGGTATTTGGTATATGGTATATGGTATATGGTATATGGTATTTGGTATATGGCATTTGGTATATGGCATATGGTATTTGGTATATGAGTATATGGTATATGGGTATTTGGTATATGGTATATAGTATATGGTATATGGTCTCATGAGTATTTTTGGTATTTGGTATATGGTATTTGGTATATGGTATATGGTATATGAATATGGTATATGGAATATGGTATATGGTATTTGATATATGGTATATGGTATATGGAATATGTTATTTGTATATGGTATTTGGTATTTGGTATATGGTATATGGTATATGGTATTTGGTATATGGGTATATGGTAAATGGTATTTGGTATATGGAATATGGTATTTGGAATATGGTATATGGCATTTGGTATATGGCATTTGGTATATGGTATTTGGTATATGGTATATGGTATATGGTATTTGGTATATGGTATATGGTATATGG
>NW_026547682.1:0-1688 GCF_027596085.1 Anoplopoma fimbria | reverse complement strand
GAGGTTAAATTGGGCCGGGGCCATAAGCGGCCGGGTCTGGAGTTCTGCGCAGCAGATCAGCTCCAGCCGATTTTGGCAGTCTGCCTAGTCCATCACGAGCAATGTTGTCCTACTCATTTACAACTTTTCCATTGCAAATCTATGTTGTTTTAAAACACAATTCTAAATAATGGAGTAGGGATAGGCTGGCCTAGACATCTGGAGCAAGTTTGAGAAGTAGGCATATCGCGCACGAAACTTGCGCAGCAGCTCCTCCTCCCCCAGATCAGACAACACAACGTCAAATCATTCTAACGGTCATCATCAGACATAATTATCGTAGTAGACAGGTGAATGGCGAGGTAAGAGAAACTAAATTAAAGGTGCACGGTATTTTGAAAGAGGTCGATCATCACCAATAGGCTAATATCATTAGATATGGGCTTGCATTTTCATTAAGCAGGAAAAATTAACCTTAGACATGCAGGGATAGCCTGCTACTGGTATGTCAAATGGCAAGCGCTAGTTAAAAAGAACAATGCTGCTAATTCTAAATGATTTAGCAAGTAGTCTATGCGATCTCCGAATCACATTTCTCATTCCTAGCTGGATGAATTTCAAACTTATTTGTATCTATGAATTGCAGTGCATTGCCTAGGCTATTTATTTGTGAGTACAGTAGGTCCTGTGATTTAATGTTTGCATATAGGCTACACAGCAGGTTAGATTTAAAAGCCCGCGTTAACATGATGGTGACGTAGCCTATCGGCTAGCCTTTAAGAAAAAGATAGCTTCATTCATTCATTCATTCAAAAGTGTTTTATTTAAAGAACGTTTGATTACATCATTATATAATATGAACCATTTTAAAAGACATTCTATCTACTTCTTAACTTAGGGTGAAAGTCAACAAGTGAACATTTCAGAGATAAAAGGTAAACATGAGTGGAACAAAAAGGAGGAAGCTTACAGATTTCTTCAAAAGGTGGGCAGCTGCTATCCAAGACATAATTTTGAAATAATTAAGCTAGGCCCGTGTGCAGAAGTCACTGTAACCAAGCTGTGATTTGTTGCTAGATCTTTTCATCCTGATAGTGTGTCTGTCATGTCTTAAGTGCTGTCTCTTCCTCCACTAAACTAAAAATGCAGAGTTGAACAGAACAGGGATGAGGATGGAGCTGAGGGCAGAGGAGATGAGGCTGGACAGGGCAGAGGAGCTGAGGATGGACCGGGCAGAGGAGCTGAGGATGGACAGGGCAGAGGAGCTGAGGATGGACAGGGCAGAGAGGAGGGCTGAGGATGGACAGGGCAGAGGATGAGGATGGACAGAGGAGCTGAGGATGGACCTGGGCAGAGGAGCTGAGGATGGACAGGGCAGAGATGAGGACACTGAGGGCAGAGGAGCTGAGGATGGACCGGGAGGGACAGGTGCAGATGAGCATGTAGGTGCAACTGACAACTTCCCTGACTGCTGGAAGAGACAGCAATATGATTATTTTAAAAAAACCTACCCATTTCTTGTGGCAAAAAATAAAAAATTGGGATGTGAAACATGCAGTGCGGCATCATCACTTGGGGCAGAGAGAACAGGTAAACTCAGATACACATTTTTTTTTTTTGCAACCTTAATTTTGGCTCTGCGTACTCTGCGTATGGGGAGCGGCGGCCCCTCCGGATCAGAGCCCCCCACATAGAAAATCCCAATTTAA
>NW_026547681.1:0-19537 GCF_027596085.1 Anoplopoma fimbria | reverse complement strand
TTAGAAAGAAGCTAACAGAAGAGGGACAGTAACTAACATTTTGTGAAGACAACACATTATAGAGGATCCTTGTTGGTAATATCCCTGGTAAACCCCAGGTAGTTTCATTTTTATTGTATTGGTTTGTATTGGTGGGCTAGAAAAGCTAGAAAAGCTAACATAGTAGCCTAGCTCCTCTTGGGGTAAACAAGTGGTTACCATAAGAGCCGAGAGCTGCAGTCAGCTGAGCTCAACACAGTTCACAGAGCAGAGAGCAGGGAGGTTGAGTACCCTGCTAAATGTAAAACTGTAACAGCTGAGGAGAAACACAAGGACAACACCCTGCGGGAAAAACCCAGAGTCCTCTTCCACGGACTACATCCAGCAAAATGAAAAAAAAAAGAAAAGAAGAACAACCTCATCTTCTTCTGAGTCCATTTACATCTGGAAGGAGATTCTGTGCAATACTTATCTATATGTATCCAGTAGGGGCAATAGAGCTCAGGGGGCTTGATTAAAGATCTGTAAATGGAAGCACCTTAATAAGGGCGACCCTCTGACCATCACATACTACACCAAAGGAAAGGTCATGGTCCAAGGAAATGTAGCCAACCTGGAGTCCTTTGAAAGAGGCATTTCCCCCTGCTGAGAGCTGAGGTAGACACCCAAGAGGATCAGCGTCCCCTCTGACAGTGAGGATGATGAGAGCCCAGCAGAGACACAAACACCTTGGCCATCTCTGCCCCTCCCACACCTACTCCAATAGGCTGAAGGAGAGTCTGGCCCTGCTGAGCTGGACTTTTACTGGTCAAAAGCTCACCCAGTCCAGACTGAGTGACTCCCCAGACAACACTCTGCAGCAGCAAAGAGGAACTCCAGCGGCTTAAAAAGGACAACCAGACCATGGCATCAGACCCTAGAGGGAGTCTAAAGGAGCTGAAACAGGAGAACAGTGCTCTCCGTGCCCAGTTGGCCAAAGTGAAGGAGGATGCTGAAAAGAGAAAAAGAGTTTCACCTGGCAACTCCAACACATGAAAGACCAACTCTCAGCAGCCCCCACAGTGACAAGTACAGAGACACAGACTATGCCTGCCTGTGTCCCAGCCCCTGCCTTGTCTCTGCCCCACCCCTCTGCCCTGCACCCAGCCCACCAACACCCAGCTATGCAACACTCTGGCACCTCCTGATTCATCCACACAGCCAGCAGCCAGCAGCCAGCTCTGTCCAGCTCAGCTTCCCTCCACCCAGCCTGAGGAGCAAGCCCCAGAAGTGGTCCTGCTGACTGACTCTAATGGAAAATACCTGGACACAGACAGGCTTTTTCCTGGTCAGAGGTGCTGTTTAAACGTTGCAGCACCACAGGTCAGGCCATGAAGCTGTTGAAAAAGGAGACCCTTAGCAACCCTCAATGCCTGGTGATCCACACAGGTACAAATGACCTGCACACCCTCCATAAGGACACTGCTGAGCAGTGAGGAAGATGGCGGAACAGGCCAGTGAGGAGTTCCCCAACGCCCGCATCATCATCTCCACCCTGCTGCCCAGGACAGACATGCCGCCTCAGGTCATCCATGACATCAACATGGAGATCAGAAGAGGATGTGCTGCCCTTCCTAATGTGCACCTGGCCACCACCCGGCCATCGGCACCTGGGACCTCTATGATGGACTCCATCTACACAGAGAGGCCGTGAGAATTTTTGCAAAGACCCTGAAAGACACGGCCCTGGGACGCAGTCCTTTCATCCCCTCCTCTACTAGGAGCTTTAGAGGCCGGCCCAGACCTCCTACCCACCACCAACTCAGGTTCATCCCTCAACCAGAAAGGAGACACAGCCGCTCAGCCTGGGCCACCACTGCTCAGCACCCCCTGTGCCTCCCACCCTCTACACAACCATCACCCCACCACTGTGAAGGACAGGCAGGGAGGACCCCCACCACAGGCCCTAGCCCCAGACCCCTCCACAGCATCCCAGGACAGCTACGGAACAGAGACCCCCTCCACAGCATCAGCAGGACAGGACAGCCCCCTCCACAGCATCAGCAGGACAGCCCCTGGCCCCAGACCCCTCTACAGTATCAGCAACAGAGCTGTCACAGCAGCCCCTCCCCAAACTACCTCCACATCAGCAGCAGAGTTATGCTGCAGCTGTTGCCAAGCCTGTTGCCACAGCCCCTCACCCTCTGCTACTTCAGAGCTGGGAGACATTAGAGAGATGCTGCACATCCTGTGTAATCGCCTCCTATTGAACTGATAAGTACACATCAGCAAAGAGTCACACAGCAATAGATGAAAATTCTGATGACATTTTATTATTACTGTTCCACTGTAGCTCACCCGCTTGATTTGATTATACTTTCTATGAATGTAATTTAATACTCTTTATTATGGAAGGGTAATCTTCACAACTGTCTCACCAAATAGGTTCATGTTTTTTGATCAATTTAAATGCGTTCTTTTCAAATAAGCTGCTGGAACATTCAGGGCCTCTACTCCTCAACCTTTGGGCTGAAGAGCACGAACCCTGAATTCCTAAAATCTATTGAAAATGTTGATATTCTTGTGTTAACAGAAACATGGTGTCAGAATGATGCGCTCACTCACTGTCCTTCAGGATATCATGAAGTCATGGTGCCCTCTATAAAGGCCAAAACAATACGCAAGGGCAGAACCTCTGGGGGGATCTTGGTCTGGTATAGAGGAGAGCTGACCAATCACATTTCACCAGTAAAACAAGGGAAGTCACACGTATGGCTAAAGCTTGATAAAAGTATTGGACTAGCTGACAGAGACATACATCTATGCTGCCTACATTCCTCCAGCAGAGTCTCCTTACTATGAGGAGGATGTCTTTGATACTCTCCACAGAGATCAGCCATTTCCAGGCCCAAGGAAATGTGCTGCTGTGTGGAGACCTAAATGCAAGGACTGGATGTGAGCCTGACTTCCTAGATCCACAGGGCAACAGCCATGTGTTTGGTCAAGCCCTCTCACATCACACCAACCATCATCAACCGGAACAACGGGGGCGGCTGTGGCGTAGTGGAGAGCAAGGTAGTTCTCCAATCAGAGGGTCGGTGGTTCGATACCCGGCTCCGGCAGTCGATGTGTCCTTGGGCAAGACACTTAACCCAAAAGTTGCTCCCGAAGGCTTGCCATCGGTGTGGACTGGATGATGAATGTTAGTTAGAGTCTGATGGTGGCACCTTGCATGGTAGCCTGTCATCAGTGTGTGAATGGGTGAATGATATGTAATATACTACTGACTGTAAGTCGCTTTGGATAAAAGCGTCTGCTAAATGAATGTAATGTAATGTAATGTACAACCTTGACTGTCAAATAAATCAAAGTGGCAGGGAGGTAGTGCACTCTGTCGGGCCTTAGGCCTGTACATAGTTAATGGTAGGTTCAGAGGGGACTCTTTAGGGAGATTCACATACTCCTCAGCTCTTGGCTGTAGTGTAGTCGACTATGCTCTCACTGACATGGACCCCTCCACTATCAGTGCGCACTATCAGTGTTCACTGTCAGGCAATCCCCTCTCTCAGACCACAACCAAATAAATGTCTACTTTCAAACCTCGAATCAACTCAAACCCCCAAAAAGGAGTCCAGTAAGCTGTACAAACTCAACCCAACATACAGTGGTGACAAATTCTTCATGGCGTTAAATTCCCTGATCTAATTAGTAAAATTCAGGGGAAATCAGTACGACACGACCAAAGTTGGTGTTGCCACACATGACCACTGTTGACGTCAATACACTATTTCACGAGGCAGCTATTAAAGCCAACCTTGCCAAAGTGAAGAGACAGTATAAGAAAAAGTGAAATAATGAAAAATGGTTTGACAATGAATGAAAAGTATCAGAAAAGATCTGCAAAAAATATCGAACTTAAAACATCGCCAACCAAACAACCAAGACTTACGAATTAGATTTAGCGAAACACTCAAAAGATATAAATACACAATTAGGAACAAAAAACAAAATTATACAAAAGAAAGATTAGAGGAAATTGAAAGCTCCATACATCAAAACCAATTCTGGGATATGTTGAATAACTTGAGCACAACAAAACCACAGGCATTACCCATTCAAGATGGTGACATTTGGAAATCACACTTTCAAAATCTCTATAAAGACATTCCACCAAATGAACTTAATTCAAACCACAAAATTATTAGAGAAAAACTCCAAACATTAGAATTGACAATTAAAAACAATCAAAACCCTCTTGACTTCCAATTTACTTTGGAAGAATTGATGGAAAAAATTAAATTCATCAAAACGAAAAAAAGCTTGTGGTCCAGACAGCATTAAAAATGAAATGCTTAAAAACAGCACTCCTGAAATGCAGGGTGCAGTTCTCAAGTTGTTTAACATAGTACTATGTTCAGGCTGTTTTCCTGACATCTGGTGTCAAGGGCTTATTTCTCCAATTTATAAATGTGGAGACAAATTGGACCCCAATAACTACCATGGCATCTGCATTAGCAGTTATTTTGCAGTATTATAAATAACAGAATCTTAGATTATCTTGACCAACACAACATCCTTAGTAAAACTCAAATTGGCTTTCTTCCAAAACACCGTACCACTGATCATGTTTATACCCTTCACACGCTCATTCAGAAACATGTACACCAAACAAATGGAAAAATATTTGCTTGTTTTTATTGATTTTAAGAAAGCATTTGATTCAATTTGGCATAAAGGACTATGTTACAGACTTCTGCAATCTGGTATTGGAGGCAAAGTCTATGACAAAATCAATGTATTTGAACAATAAGTGTGGTGTAAAAATAGGAGAAAAATGCACTGATTTCTTCACCCAGAGAAGAGGCGTTCGTCAAGGCTGCAATCTGAGTCCGACACTTTTCAACATATATATAAATGAACTAGCAGTGCAGTTGGACCAGAGTGCAGCCCCGGGCCTATGTCTCCTAGACAGAGAGGTGAAGTCTCTGTTCTATGCAGATGACCTGGTTCTGTTGTCTCCCACAGAACAGGGACTCCAACAACAGCTAGACCTACTGGAGGATTACTGTCAGAACTGGGCCCTGGCAGTAAATCTAAAGAAGACAAACATCATGATCTTCCAAAAAAGGCCCAGGAAAACAGACACCATTTTACTACCATAGAACACACCATGAGTTACACCTATCTTGGTCTGACTATTACAGCCTCAGGAGTTTCAGCCTGGCAGTGAATGCACTAAAAGAAAAGGCCAGAAGAGCCCTCTATGCAATTAAAAGAAAATTTTATAATATCCAAATTCCAATCAAAATCTGGTGTAAATTTTTTGATAATGTGATCAAGCCCATTGCGCTGTATGGTAGTGAAGTATGGGGTCCACTCAGTCACCATAGCTATACTAGATGGGACAAACACCCCACAGAAGCCCTACATGCAGAATTCTGCAGAATGATCCTCAACATTCAAAGAAAAACACCAACAAATGCATGTAGGGCAGAATTAGGCAGATATCCCCTGATAATAAACATTCACAAACGAGCACTACATTTTTGGAATCACCTACAAATTCTCAAGACACCCTCCATTTTAAAGCCCTCCAAAGCCAAGAGCTGAACCTAGAAAAGAGTCCCTGAGTCAGTTGGTGTTGAGACTAACTGCTCCTACACAGCAAAACCCTGACCAGTCTCACACCAACACTGCTTTCCAAATACCAATTAGAGTAAACCAAATTGTAAAGCAAAGCAAAGAAACATATTTGGAACATTGGAAAAAAGAAACTGAAAGTCAAAGTAGATTAGAATGTTATCTGGCCCTAAAAAGAGATTATGAATTGGCAGAATATCTCTTTTCTGACCAAGTACAGGCTCAGTGACCACCAATTGGCAATCGAAAAAGGCAGACAGAAGAAATCTTGGCAACCAAAAGAAAACAGAATATGTGGTCACTGTTCGACAGGTGAGGTTGAGTGTGATACCCCTATAATTGGAGCACACTCTCCGGTCCCCCTTTTTGAAAATGGGAACCACCACCCCGGTCTGCCACTCCACAGGCACTGTACCCGACTTCCACGTGACAGTGAAGAGACGTGTCAACCAAGACAGCCCAACAATGTCCAGAGCCTTTAGCATCTCCGGTCGAATCTCATCCACTCCTGGCGCTTTGCCGCTGAAGAGCTTTTTAACTACCTCAACGACCTCCGCCAGGCATATGGATGAGTCTTCCCCTGAGTCTTCAGACTCTGCCTCTTCCACAGAGGACGTGTTGGTCGGGTTCAGGAGTTCCTCAAAGTGTTCTTTCCACCGCTCGACAATATCCCCAGTCCGGGTCTGCAGTTCTCCCCCCCTGCTGAGCACATCCTGAGAAAAGCCCTGTTTCCCCTTTCTGAGTCGTCTCACGGTTTGCCAGAACTTCCTTGAGGCCATTCGAAAGTCCTTCTCCATGGCCTCGCCGAACTCCTCCCACACCCGGGTTTTTGCCTCAGCAACCGCCGCAGCTGCAGCCCTTCTGGCCAACCGGTACCTGCCTGCTGATTCAGGAGACCCCTCGGCCAACCAAGCCTGAAAGGCCTCCTTCTTCAGCTTGACGGCCTCCTTCACCACTGGTGTCCACCAGCGGGTTCTCGGATTGCCGCCACGACAGGCACCGATCGCCTTCCGACCACAACCCCTAGCAGCAGCTTCCACAATGGAGGATTTGAACATGGCCCACTCGGATTCCATGTCCCCAGCCTCCCCGGGATGCACGAGAAATTATTCCGGAGGTGGGAGTTGAAGACCTTGCTGACAGGATCCTCAGCCAGACGTTCCCAGTTCACCCTCACTACACGTTTGGGTTTACCGGGTCTATCTGGCAGCCTCCCCGCCACCTGATCCAACTCACCACCAGGTGGTGATCAGTTGACAGCTCTGCTCCTCTCTTCACCCGAGTGTCCAAGACATACGGCCGCAGGTCTGATGACACAACTACAAAGACGATCATAGACCTTTGGCCTAGGGTGTTCTGGTACCAAGTACACTTATGAACCTCCCTATGCTCAAACATGGTGTTTGTTATGGACAGTCCATGACTAGCACAGAAGTCCAACAACAAAGCACCACTCGGGTTCAGATCGGGCAGGCCGTTCCTCCCAATCACACCCCTCCAGGTTTCTCCATCGTTACCCACGTGAGCGTTGAAGTCTCCCAGAAGAACTATGCAGTCCCCAGTCGGCGCCCTTTCCAGAAAACCACCCAAGGACTCCAAGAAGGCCGCGTACTCCGAACTGCCGTTTGGTGCATAGGCACAAACGACAGTCAGAGACTTTCCCCTGCGATTCCCAGTCGCAGAGCGACCCTCTCGTTCTCCGGGGAGAACTCCAGAACAGCGGCGCTCAGCCGGGGGCTTGTGAGTATCCCCACATCCGCCCGGCGCCTCTCAACCTGGGCAACTCCGGAAAAGGAAAAGTCCAGCCCCTCTCCAGGAGTTTGGTTCCAGAACTGGTGCTATGCGTGGAGGTGAGCCCAACTATATCTAGTTGGTAGCGTTCCACCTCCCGCACCAGCTCCGGTTCCTTCCCCGCCAGAGAGGTGACATTCCACGTCCCTAGAGCTAGTCTGTGATGCCGGGGGTCAGCACGCCCAGGTTCCCGCCCCAGCCTGCCGCCCAGCTCACATTGCACCCGACCCCAATGCCTATCCCTGCGTGTGGTGGGCCCACAGGGTGGCGGCACGATGTAGCTTTTTCGGGCTGGGCCCGGCCGGGCCCCATGTGCCAAGGCCCGGCCACCAGATGCTCGCCGGCGAGCTCCCCTACCGGGTCTGGCTCCAGGAGGGTGCCCCGGTTTCCCTATTCTGGGCGAGGTGCCACAACCTTGCATCGTCCGATTCATTGGGGTTTTGTGAATCGCTCTTAGTCTGACCCCTCCCCCGAGACCACTTTGCCTTGGGAGACCTACCAGGAGCTATTGCCGCCGACAACACAGCTCTCAGGATCACTGGGGCACGCAAACCCCTCCACCATGATAAGGTGGCGATTCATTGGAGGAGGTTATTTACTCTGTTATATTATTATTATTACCTATCTATTCATATGAATTGTATATTTTTATGTTATCTCTTAATGCTTTGGCAATACTGTCTTTGCAACATTCATGCCAATAAAGCATATTGAATTGAGAAATTGAGAGAGAGAGAGAGAGAGAGAGAGAAGCACCCTCATAGAGAGAAACAAACAGATGCACAGGGGTGTTTCTCATAAAGCTTGAGAGACTGCATTTTTTCATTGGTCCCTGGCTTTTATTAGCTGCACAGTCGGCAGTAACAGATCCCCAGAACATTTTCTCATACATAGTGTAGAACAGCAGCTGTTCTAGCCACATTCACATATTGCACTCTCTGAAGTCTTTGTTTTGTCAAGGTTTTTTTCTTCAGAGGAGACATGCACATGTGACTTTCTCTGCTTCACTTTTTATTGGCAGACAAATCAATACGCCAAGACATACTAGTCAGAATAGCCGGCTTCCTGCTGCTGTGGATGCCTCTGAGCTTGATGCTGTTCTTTTATCCGGAACCCAAAGAAGAAATGATGCCTCTGTTAGGAAACACGTCATTCTTCTACTGGGTGTCTATTCTATAATCTATTCAGGCTAGTTTTTGATGTATTTGATGACTATGAAATTAATCCAGCACCACCCATCAGTGATATCGTAAAGTAATGTAGTTACCAAAACTGTTCAATAAGTGAGCCAGGCAGAAGGCCACAACAGCAAAAAGGAACAATAATCGAAACTAGGAGCTCATTGACAAAGACAGACTGATGTTTGGTTTGCAAACACTCGATGGGCCTCATACATGAAACGTTTTACACATAAATTGGATGACTGATTTCTTAATTCCAAATTGTGGGTAGGTAAGTGGAAAATGTGCTCATTGTTGGATCACTGGAATAATAGTAGCAGGGAAATTTGAGTGTCACACAAAAAAAAAAACTGAAATTGGCACCAATAAAATCTGCAGAACTAAAATACACAGATAGCCACTGAAACAAAGTAAAAAGTGTTGATGTCGCTTGACTGACGTGGGTAACAAGTCACGTGACTATAGCGACTCTAGTGAGACATGTGACCAATGAATGACTAACGAATCAAGTGACTACTGGCTTGACAAAATAAGTCACCGTTGACTTTTAGTGTCACACGGGTCAGTACAGCGGTGTCCTGGGTGAAAGTCCTGTGTTTGTTCACTCAAAAAAAAAAAAAAAAAAAAAAAGGTTCTTGGCCATCATAAACATGAACAAAAATATGAGCTTCAGAGCAGGTTAGAAAACTGGTACTATCTGCTTTTTTGAGAAATTGACGTGAGATTTAACATGGAGTCTAATGGAGCAGTTGGTTGGAGTTAAATTTGCTTTCAGGCACATGGAATCAAATGTGTAAGACTGTTGGATTCCATAGTGTTATGGCTGCGACTAGGACAAGTTTATCTACAATTTGACCAAAAAAATATGCCTGAAGAGTGAAAATTGTTGGAATTCTGGCAACTTTGAAATATTTTGAAGCTCCTCTCAATCTAGCGATGACATCACACGCTCTAGGTCTGAACATTCCATCCAATACACACCCATTATAAAATCTGAAAAAGATTTTCCTGAAACTTAAACTCTGATGTCATGAAATCTGTGCTAGCTATCAAAATGCCCATTTGACCCAATATAGCACACGATTCTCGACCAGGCCGCACATTTTACAGCCTTGTTGCTACACAGCCACACAGAACAAGGGACCTGATCAGATCTCACTTATGTTAAAATGATCGGTTAAGTTACGTGACGCTATTAACTAACCAGCTAACGCTACCGAGAGCCACTGCGCTATTTATAGCAGCTCGTCCATTTTAGTCTTTTAACTTAGCTTCACCTCTTTTATGACAACCGCAGCTGGTTGCTAGGAGACGGGAGTGGAAAAAGGGTGGGGGCGCGAAAAGCTGGTGGCGCAAACAGGAAATCCTGTGTAGACCAGACCGTCTAATTTCGGAGACCGCTCGGTCGAGCCTTCACGGTATTCAAAGGCCGATGTAGATTGCGAAGGCTTCGTCCTCAGAAGGCTGCAGATGCTGGATTGGGACACAGCTATTCAGTATGATGTCCTCCAGAAAAGGTCAAAAGTCTAAATATGCTGGAAGCAAAATATCTGAAAGTGGGGTGTTGAGTTGAGTCTGGGGGGTGTTTTTGTGTTTAATACCAGTTCTGTCAATTGTTTGCACATTTTCTCAATTTTGTCATTAGACTTTATAGAACCGGCTGCATGGTGGTGTAGTGGTTAGCACTGTCGCCTCACAGGAAGAGGGGCCCGGGTTCAATTCCCAGGCTGGACAACCTTCTGTGTGGAGTTTGCATGTTCTCCCTGTGTCAGCGTGGGTTCTCTCCGGGTTCTCCGGCTTCCTCCCACAGTCCAAAGACATGCAGCTTAGGTTAATTGATGACTCTGAAATTGCCCATAGGTGTGAATGTGAGCGTGAGTGGTTGTCTGTCTATATATGTCTGCCCTGTGATAGGCTGGCGACCTGTCCAGGGTGTACCCTGCCTTCGCCCATTGACAGCTGGGATCGGCTCCAGCACCCCCGCGACCCTTAACTGGATAAGCGGTTACGGAAGATGGATGGACTTTATAGAACCACCATCATCTGAAGCTTTTTTACAACAAGGCCTTTTGAACAGCCTTTAAATGTGCAGAATCAGATATCAGGAGTCTTTTGGTTGCCTCTCAAAAGCTCTCAACATGTCGACGGCAAGTCAACAACTCAAAGATAACAATGCTGACAGTAAATTACGGCTAAAGTGCAAACAGAGCTAACAGTGTTAACCTGAGGGGGGAATGAAGGGTGGTCGGTACATTCCACAGGGCGTCTGTGGCACACGAGGTAGAGCGCTCGTCCTGCAACCACAAGGTTGGTGGTTCAAACCCCTCTACAGTCAACATGCCGAGGTGTCCTCGAGCGAGACACCCAACCCCAAAAGTTGCTCCCTGGGTGCTTCTTAGCAGCCCACTGCTCCTCCGGGATGGGTTAAATGCAGAGAATTGTAATTTCCCCATTGTGGGACTAATAAAGGCTGGGACTATTATTATTATTATTATTATTATTATTATTATTATTATTATTATTATTATTGTCGGTCTGGACGGCTTTATCTGTTGTAACTGCCGTATGGGAGCAGAGCGGCGTCTGTGAGCTAACCAGTGAGGCACGCTTACATGCAGTAACATGCACTAAAAGGCTTCTTCGCATGCACTTACATGCACTAAAAGGATTGATCAAATGCACTTAAAGGCTGGCTACGTCAAAAAGAAAGGATAAGCTCTTATAGAAAAGTTCTTCTTCAATACAGCATGATGTTCATTTAGTAAATGATGGTCCATTTAGAGTCAAATAGAACATAAAGCAGGGTATGCTTTAGGGCGGGGCTGACAATGTGCACTTCATATATACAGTCTATGGATTCATGACTGATCTGAGGTGTTTTCTGTTACTTTCGGTTTTCCATCTCCAATGACAAAGAGCGTACAGCTACTTCTCTAAATGTACTTGTTGTCTCTGTGCGGACTGTTTACCGACAACTTGTTGTGACTCACGCTACACGTGGTAAGGCAGCGTACTACTGTGCATGTGTGGAACCCGTCTTCCAGAAAGTAGTACAAACAGAATTACTTTGTGTCTGTGGTGTCTGCAGCTGTCCGTCCACACGTCCACTTGGGATTTTTACCGAGGCTCTATTGATCAGACACAAGTGATGGTCCTGTTGTTATCAGGGTTGTCATCTGTTTTTATTGTTTACACCGAAGTACTTAAGGAATGCAATTGGATTCCATTGGGTGAAGGACCAGGGTAACGCATAAGGCTGGGAAGCTGTATTGTATATCCTTATCGATAATATATTGTGCCTTGAACAGTGATAAAAACCCCTTGAGATGGCTTTGATGCAAAGTCTTTCCTGCCGTCACTTACATATACATTAGCTGAGTGTAACATCTACACTGACGAGAATTACTGCAGCGTCTTCATGCAACAGAGGTGTACAGTCAGTGAGGCATAAGGTCTTCAACTCACTGAAGCCAAATGGACTTATGAAGAAACACACCAGACCCAGAAGTACAGGTCGCACTCTAGTAAAAACACACCTCTCATTATGTATTGGAATCATATTTACTTTTATGGACAAAATATTAAGCAACTGCTCACTTTAAATAAGCTCCCCCTTAGTGAGTTGGATTCTCTGTTATTGCCCTCCGCTCTGTTGTTTGAGCTTTGTGCTTTGTGCTGATTCACTTGCATGATTGGCTGCCTGCATGGTGGCCTGTAATTGGCTGCTCAGTTCCATGCTTTAATCAACATCCTGCTGGAAAGTTGGATGCATTTTGTGGCTCGCTTTTTTCCCTTGTTATTGTACTCATTTATTGGATTCTTTGATTGACTTCATAAACTTTATTTATAGTCTGTTGAATTATGTCAAGTGACATTTTATGATCAATAGTAACACTTTCAAACTCTTCATCTGTTAAATGGTCAATGATGCTGAAAGGTACCTTAAGGGGGTTAACTGATTTCCAAGGGAGGAGAGTCTTAACAATCACTAAGCGAATGGGCTGGACAGAACAATACCTAGGATAATATATAATCTTGCCTGGTTAGCTATTCTAAGTTTGATCTGATGCACAGGATGCCGTCATGTTTATTACCACAGCACATGTCTTACATATTTTACCACAGAAACATATTTCCCTAAATATATTTCCCTAAAATTCTAAATTACTTCTCAGCAGCGCTGCCATCTATAGGCCAAGCCTTCCAGACAACACAACTGGGAGTTTTGATGGGTGGGAAGTCAGTGGGGGATCATGCCATATATTACCACTAACAAAGAACTGTGCATAGCACAATAACCGTATCATAATATGCTAACTTGTTACATGTATATTAACAAATTCTATTCAGGATTATCATGTATTTTTCATACATTATGCACAGTTATATAGTGAACATGAATTTCTACAATTGCCTCTCTTTTCTCTCCCAGATAAAGTCTGCCTGTCATCTCTTGCACTCTTATTTTCCTATTCTCTGTCCTTACTTCTTTCTTTATAATTATTCACTGCAACAAGTGGAAACTAGTGCTGCATTATGTCCACCTGAGCCCATCTTTCTTAGTTAAGCTTTTATCACACTGATGCAAATTTGATGTGACTATTTACTCATCAACAGACACGAAGCCATTTCATGTTGTGATAGTTTCATAGAAATAGAGAAGAGCCTGGTTCCCCACTCAGCCCTGTCCAAAGGTGCACCATGTTTCTTTTGCATGACTCAATTTGCCAAGGCATTTTTGAGGTGATAAGGTCTGAAGCGGTGCGTATCGATGTGATTAGCCCCTGAAAAAATACATTGCGTGTGTTTCCAATGTGTTCAACCATCAATGTGTCTGCTGTATACTGTATGCATTTCTGTTGATTCTTAAATATCCCTGTGTGATATACAAATGATTAACTAATGCTCATCATTTAATTACCCTGTATTCCTGACCTTACCATTTACGCTGTCTGTCTGAGTGTTGCTTTGGAAGCTTATCCTAAAACTAATAATGCTGAAAATATTGTGGTCCAGTTGTGAGATGTGTATCATTTTGATCACCACAGGGCTTATGTTGCACCAGGACTTTTAAAGCTTAGTGAGCCAGAAGGAGCAGAGGGAGCTCAGTGTGAGGTGAAGGCTCCACCTCTTAATCGATAGAAATGAGTGTTCTTAGCTGTAGCAGATCATGCTTTTGTGGAATTATGACCAAGTGTCCCTTCCCCCCCTCTTTTCTATTTCTTTCCTCCTCTTTCTCACCTCATGCCATGATTTTCTCTACCCATCTGTCTGCTCTGCAGGTTTTGGCTTTGTAACATTTGAAATTGAGGATGTGGTGGAGAAAGTCTGCGAGATCCATTTTCATGAAATCAATAATAAAATGGTGAGTGGCTCCCATTTCATTCCAGCATGTCTGACACACATCTGGATGAATATTTGATTTTCCTCAGTGTAGCAGTCAAAGTGATGGTGGAAACTGATACTGGACCAGCCAGGGTAGAAACTGGTGCACACACCTATACACACCGACACCAGTGAGATTCTGATGGATGAGGATAGTGGAGGTCAGCTATCTATTCTGTGCAACTGATCACTAGCCATGAAATTGTGTATGATCTTGTGGCATGCAAAAGGGCAGAACAACCTGGCCCTACCTCTGCCCCCATGTCCAATTTCCTCGCCAGGATGCTCTGCAAATAAGACTAGAATGGTTGGCCATGACTGAAGGTTTGTCATTGTAACAAATAAAACAAGGTCACAGTGAACACTGGGACCCAAGGTCCCAGCTTAGTGTATATGCTCCCAACCTTTATCTTAAAAAGTTGTATCCAGTGTTTTGTCTCGGAATCATTTTTTTTTGTTTAAATTTGTCAGCCCAAATCGTTGTCTTAATGGTCCCACGGCTTGGGAAAAACAAAACAAAAAAACATAGCATTGGTTTTTAGCATGAAAGTTCATTTTTCACCTGAGAAACATGAGTTTTAAGGGACAGTTCAACCCAAATAAGAACTGCATATTTTCCCGCTTATCTGTAGTGCTATTGATCAATCTAGATTATTCTGGTCTGAGTTTCCTAGTTTTGGAGTTATCGTCCATAGACAGAATAAAGTTTGTGAGAGTGATGCAGTACTCATGGTGATATCATACTCAAGTGTGTGCTAAAACCAAAACGTGTAAGTCTTTATCTCGGTAAGACAGTACATTACATTACATTACATTACAATCATTTAGCAGACGCTTTTATCCAAAGCGACTTACAGGAAGTGTATTCAACATAGGTATTCAAGAGAACTACTAGTCACCAGAAGTCATAAGTGCATCTCCTTTCTTAAACAAGCATCTTAAAGCATAAACCAGAGCAAAAGTATAGTGCAGAGGCAAATTACTACGAAAACAATAATTGCAACAGACTAATACGAATATAATAAGTGCTACAAACTACTACGAATAGGATAAGTGCAGTAAACGAATACGAATTCAATAAGTGCAGCGAACTGATACGAATACAGTGAGTGCAACAACTAATACGAATACAATAAGTGCTACGAGGAAGGCTCAGGGTAGTACTTCTTGAAGAGGTGAGTTTTCAGCCTGCGCCGAAAGATGGGCAGCGACTCTGCTGTCCTGACGTCAGTGGGGAGTTCATTCCACCGCTGAGGGGCCAGGACAGAAAAAAGCTGTGACCGGGTGGATCGGCCGCAGGGACCTCTGAGCGACGGGGCAACCAATCGCCCTGAGGCAGCAGAGCGAAGTGGTCGGGCGGGGGTGTAGGGCTTGACCAAGGCCTGGAGATAGGAAGGAGCTGTTCCTTTCACTGCCCTGTAGGCTAGCACCAGAGTCTTAAACTGGATGCGAGCTCTTACAGGGAGCCAGTGTAGAGAACGGAGAAGGGAAGATGTGTGAGAGAACTTGGGGCGATTGAACACCAGACGTGCTGCAGCTTTCTGGACAAGCTCCAGGGGTCTGATGGCCGACGCTGGGGCTCCAGCAAGTAGTGAGTTGCAGTAGTCCAGGCGGGAGATGACCAGAGCCTGGATGAGCACCTGCGCTGTCTCCTCAGTGAGGAAGGGGCGAATCCTCCTGATGTTGTAGAGCAGGAATCTGCAGGAGCGTGTGACCGATGCAATGTTTGCTGAGAACGACAGTTGGTCGTCCAGGGTCACACCCAGATTCCTCACAGTCCGAGTTGGCGTCACCACGGCATCATCAATGGTGATGGACAGGTCTCGGTGCGGGCAACCCTTCCCCGGGAGGAACAGTAGCTCGGTTTTGTCCAGGTTGAGCTTCAGGTGGTGTGTCGCCATCCACTTCGAGATGTCAGCCAAGCACGCAGCAATGCGTGCCTCCACTTGGGTGTCACCGGGAGGAAATGACAAGACCAGCTGGGTGTCATCGGCATAACAATGGTAAGAGAAGTCATGCGAGCGAATAACAGAACCCAGAGATGTTGTGTAGAGCGAGAAGAGAAGGGGGCCTAGAACTGAACCTTGTGGAACCCCCGTAGTCAGCATGCGTGGTTCCGATACGGCCCCCTCCATGTCACCTGGTAGGATCGGCCTGTCAGGTAGGATGCAAGCAGGGAGAGTGCAGAGCCTGAGACGCCCATCCCCTCGAGGATGGAGAGGAGGATCTGGTGGTTCACCGTGTCAAACGCCGCTGACAGGTCCAGGAGAATCAGGACAGAGGAGAGAGAGTTCGCTCTCGCAGCGTGAAGCGACTCTGTCACCGCAAGGAGGGCCGTCTCTGACGAGTGACCCACCTTGAACCCGGACTGGTGGGGGTCCAAGAGGTTGTTCTGGTGGAGGTAGGAAGACAGTTGTTTAGAGACAGCGCGTTCAAGTGTTTTGGATAGAAAGGGTAGAAGAGAAACCGGTCTGAAGTATTGCAAAATCCATGTTGCGGCCGAATGTGACAGCAGTGGCGGTGATGAAACCGATAACAACAGGCCCAATGTTTTCAACTGAGTCAAGGATTGTGGTTGGCCTCACACTTAGCACAATTTACTTTTTTAAGTTAGTCAAAAGGATATGATTCCCCTACAAAATATCTTCTCACACACACACACACACACACACACACACACACACACACACACACACACACACACACACACACACACACAATAGCGTTCTACACGTTGTCTAAATGCTAAGATGATGCCATGCGGCTGTCAATGTGAGCTCTTTTGCCCTGGTCTAATTATTGTCACTGAGTCAGCATGGAATTGATATCATCCAAACCATCCAGAGATGTAGAACAATAGCTTGCTAGCAATGATTTTCATATTATAGCACATCACATGCTTCTATTGTTTTGGGAGTTCAACAGTGCTGACCATGATTTCTTTATTTTAGTCAATACCTCCCAGTAGAAACCCTGCAGCCCCCATCCTCCTTCCACACCACTCATCCACTGGCCTGCTTTAAATTGGGCTTCAGGGGAATTACATGCATTGTTAGCACCAGTAGGGGAGGGCAGGAAAGAGGAAGTGAAAAAAGATAGATGGAGAAGAAGAAAAAGAAGAAATAATACAGTCTGGAACCCCAGCCCTTGCAGGTACTAATACCGAGTTCCAGCTCAGAAAAGATCTAGCAGTGATTTTTTTTTTATATTGTTTACTGTCAGTGTGGACTAATATGAGCCCTATTTCCCCAAATGCATTGTATATATCCAAGAGTTCTGGCCTACAGCAGAAAAAAGCTACAATTGGCTGCAGAGCTAAATCCAAAGCAAGTCAAGGCAATCACATAGGCTTAGCACTCTTTGCACAGACTTCACAAAGGCCAATAACGTAACAAACTGTCACTCACACAACTAAACAACGAAACAACTATGCCCCTGCATCAGAATCCACACTGCACACTGGCTCACTCTCCCACGCAGACAAACAGACCTTGGCTTGACTTCTTCTAGTTGCTGTCCTGGTATCCTAGAAGAGGAGAAACAATGTTCTGCTTTAATCAAGGTTCTCAGGAAAAGTACTGGATCAAAATTAAATTTAAGGCTGGCTGTTATTTTTATTTTAATAATGAACACTGCTAGACATTTGAGTGACAATTGCAAATGAAAATATTAATTTAAAGAGTTTTCCAGTTTTCACATTGCCATTACCCTTAGCTTAATGGATGGAGAGACAACGAGTCAACAAGGTCATGTTTATGTTTTCTGCCAAAGGCAGCTTTTCCTAAAAGCACTTGTAAGACATGACGGATGATTAAAAATAAACATAGAAATTGAATTGACTGTGAATTTAAAAGTTGCAAAATGTTGTCTAAAGTTGACTACATTAATGTATTTTAAAGCAAATACTTGATCTTTTCCAGTTGGTCTAAAACCATAGATTTGACAAAGATATCATATTTTTGAGTAGTTAATGTTACAGTTCGGTCTCTGCTTTGTTTCTGTGACTTACCTAGTTGGTTGTTGCTAGCCTTGAATAGCCATAACCATTTCACCACTGTGATGCCCATGTGGCAAAACAAAACAGCCAAAAAAAACCTGACAAGTTAATCTTAAGCAAATTTTCAGGATGTTGGAATGAGTGAGAAATACACTAAACGGTACAAGTAAACTGTCCAGTGTTGTTTGACAGATTCTCATGTTGTTTTCCATTGTCAGCATTAGATAGATATTCCTTTATTGATCCCCATGGGGGAAATTCGGGTGACATTATTGTCTTTGTTGTCTATGTTTCACAGGTAGAATGCAAAAAGGCCCAGCCTAAGGAAGTGATGTTTCCTACAGGTCCACGAGGTCGGGCAAGGGGCCTCCCGTACACCATGGATGCCTTTATGCTGGGTATGGGCATTCTGAGTAAGTACTCTGTGTGTGTGTGTGTGTGTGTGTGTGTGTGTGTGTGTGTGTGTGTGTGTGTGTGTGTGTGTGTGTATTTATCTGACACAACTTAATGTCTTTCTTTCACGAAAGCACCTTGGGCTTTATTTTCGTGTATGCAGCACTACCACCTGCTTTTAGCTCTTTGACATTGAAATGTTTGTGTGGTATTTTATTTTCATGTTCAGCTTGCACAGTTGAAAGCTGTAAAGATATCTACAAACATTCAAATGAAGCAATGACGAAGTATGTTTTATCAAAGTCTGGGTCTTGGATGTTGCCCTGTGAGCAGACCGAAGATAGGATATGGTCTGACTTAGCTCATAATTTCTGGACTCCATCTACAAGAAAAAATAAATGCATAAATAAAATATGTAAGTGTAAATAAACACTTAGGGGCAGTGCGGCATTTAGCAGTGATGTTCCAGATTGCAGCCAAATGAAATCAAAATGGATCAAATTGCAATCCTTTTTTTACTGCTCATAGTATAGTAGTCAACCTCAGCCTGCTTGTGTTGCAACGCTGCGTTGCTTAAGTCTTGGCTTTCCATGCCTTTTTGCACCTCCTTTCTTCATGTGTTCAATACTTTTTCCCTGTGTCATTCACATAACTTAATTTCTGAACTTATTTGGTTGGTGTTCTTTGTATGTACACACATTTTATCCACTAGTACCCCACACCTCTTGCAAATTTGTAATGTGCGCAGTAAGATTTTTTTTTGCCAGTTCTGATTGGAATGTTTTTTTTATCCTGGCAATTATCTATATCTATATTCAAAGGCAGCTAACCATTCTGTGGGAGCAGTTTCGCAGAATAAGCCTTACCGCACAGTAAAACCTGTTAATGACAGCCTGATCTCTGCTTTGTTAATGCCTGGTGGTACAGGCGATTTGTCTACCAATAGACATAGTTGAAGGGATTCTCCCTAGTTTCGATTTTTTTATTTCGGGGAACTATTACATGGAACAGGCTATATATTATCTGTCAAAATAATTGAGTAACTGATCTTAGAAACTTACTTGCCTGTGTACTAAGAAAGCTGCTCAGCAGTCAGAGTACCAAAGACTAATTTGTTTTTCAGCCTCTTATCACACTTGCAGAAACACACATGGCACATGTTTCAAGTTGTGAAACAATTGGTTATGCTTAG
>NW_026547680.1:0-3587 GCF_027596085.1 Anoplopoma fimbria | reverse complement strand
GTTGCCTTTTGGGAAGGTGTTTGTGTCACTAATATTGACTAGTTACATACGTTTTAAAGGTAAAATATTTTATTTTATACTTGCATGCATAAATTGCTGGCTTGCTGCAAATTTGTTTAGTGGCCAATCCACGTACAACAATAAAAATACTTTTTGTGATCAAAATATCAGTCAAGGTCAGTTATTACAAGAGACGCATCAATTTCAATTTTCGTGGCTGATTCTGGTCTCCGGTTTTTAAAAAGTCTGATTGGCCAATTCCGATTTTACTCATTCCTATTTGTTTTCTAAGATTTATGATTAGCAGAAGGGCTCCAGAGTAAATTATTTTACAAATGTCCCGGAACCGGAAACTCAATAATTTCAGGAGTGAACTGATTATACAAATAGAACGATGACAAAAGAGTTAGGGATATGTCAGCTTAGACATAGATATTATAAACTAACAGATATTAAGTGTCTTGATAGCATTTTTGTTAATGCGAGTAAGACATTAGTTTCATATATTGCTCAATGTCCTTCAGGAAAATAATAAAATAAAGGATTTCATTGTTAAATCTATATTCATGAACAAAACATTTTGCTAGGATCATTATCAAATTCCTGAAAAAAATATTTGTTTTCTTTTCTTGGGTTTTTGAAGAAAGCAAACACCACATTTCCTTTGTAATATAAGATTTAAAAATTGTATCAATTACAAAACTGAAAAGGTCTTGCCAGAATTTCTTCGTGTGACAAATCTGACCAAGCTTTGTATGAATATTCATCAGAGAACGAGTAGTTTGTGTTTATCTCTTCAAAATGTCTGAATACAGTGATTGGCTGAATCACTTGAAGGACACTTCCTTAACCTTATTCACCATCAGTATCATATACAAACTGATTCCAATATGCCATGACATCTGGAATAGAGATGAAATCTCTTCAAAATAGGGCAGGTAGGGCTCCCTCCTTATTTTGGGGTTGTACTGAGAAACAAATTATTCCTATTGGGGAGTCAGCTGGGTCTGGGTTATCTCTAATTTCTATTAGGCAGTAAAACAATGGATTACAAGATTTCTTAAAAACAATCACTGCAGGCTCTGGATGGGAATGAACCCTGTGTGTGTTGTGTCACTAGAAGCCTCAGTCTGTACAATGAGGGGTGAAGCAGCACCCTGTGTGTTGCAGTGGAAACATCCTCCACGCCCTGCAGCCCTAGCAGCAGCAGTCTGCTTCCCGTACCACATCCAGTCCCAGAGGCTGTGGGAGCAGAAGCACCTTGGGTCGCCTCACAGCACCAAAGTCCGGCCATGAATCAGCAGGCCTCAGGGATCAGGCAGTGATCCCTGAGGCTCTCCCTTCCGCCAGTGTCCTGCTGTAGCTACACCCCACAGTCTGAATCCAACTGTTGCCTGAAGAAGGCTGGCTTCTGTCAAAGAAGAGAAAAACAAGGGAATCGTGAATTTGAAGAGGAAATTTGGACTCTGTTGAAAATGCCTATATAGCATGTGATCATTTACTGTATTCATCTGTTGCTTTCTTGCCAGTTCGTAACACTCATATACAGTGGTAGAAAATTGTAGAAAATTGAAGGTGAAATTTGGTAATCATCCTTGGACCGCAGTGTCCATATTGTATTCTGGTTGTTGATTGGTAATGACCCAAGGGAGGGTGTCCTGTCTTGAAGGCGTCATTTAAGGTGTTTTGGCCAATCACAGATAAGCACTAAAATGATGCCTTCAGCATCAGGGAAGTAGATGCTTTAAAAACTCTGAAGAAAAATTCAAATTCCAAAGATGTATCCGACCACTCGCTGTGCCATGGAAAGACGGTCATTGTAGATCCTTCAACTCACGCTCAGATTTCAAAAGGGATATCGCTATGGAGGTCCGTTCTGAGAAGACAGGCCTCGTCACTCAGGAACATGTGGGGCGTCATGACATCAGTGTTGGGCAGTGTGTCATCAGAGGACATGAAGTTGGCCTGTATCCATAGCAACTCTCTGTCTGGAGTGCAGACACGCCAGCATTCAACACCCTGCCCTGGGTTCCTGCATGAATACACAAAACTTTAAGCTTGCAGCAACCTTAGCCAATAGGAACTCTTTCCTATTCTGAGTGCCCCTATACGTGCCATCTTTAACACTTCCCTCTCTGAGGGGTGTGTCCCCTTAACCTATAAATCTGCTATCATTAAACCACTCCTCAAGAGGCATTTCTGCCAATAATCTCTTTGACAATTTTCAGTCTGGTTTCCGCTCCTGCCACTCTACTGAGACTGCCTAACTAGAGTAGTTAACGACCTACTTGTCACTGCTGACTCTGGATCAGCCTCCTTACTTTTAATTCTTGACTTAAGTTCGGCCTTCGATACAGTAGATCATTCTGTGCTTCTACACCAACTGGAGCATTACGTTGGTATTCACGGCTGGCGCTCTCCTGGTTCCAGTCCTACTTATCTAGTAGATCCCAATGTGTCAGTTTCAATAACTCTTTGTCAGAATGCTCTACGGTTACCACTGGTGTGCCCCAGGGGTCTGTCCTGGGGCCCCTGCTGTTTTGTATCTACATGCTCCCTCTGGGTATGATAATTGCCGAATATGGTATAAAGTTCCATTTCTATGCTGACGACACACAGCTGTACATCCCACTACAGCCTAATGACCCCTCCCATATACAAAATCTGGAATCATGTGTTCGCCGAATCAAGACCTGGATGAGTCAAAACTTTCTCATGCTTAATACTGCTAAGACTGATTTGCTGGTGATTAAGCCCAATAACTACAAGTACTTCTCTGAGAGTCTCTGTCTTAATATCGATGGCTGTTCAATCTCTGAAAGCACGCACATTAGAAACCTAGGCATTACTTTTGACCCAACCCTGACTTTCCGGACTCACATCAAGGAAACCACCAGGTCGGCCTTCTTTCATCTGCGCAACATTGCCAAAATCCTCCCTGCTCTGTCCCGTCACGTAGCGCCGAGGTGGTTCTCCATGCCCTTGTGTCTTCCCGTTTGGATTACTGTAATGTCCTTTTTTCTGGCCTCCCCATCTGTTCTACTAGGAGCCTTCAGCTTGTGCAAAATTCAGCCGCCAGACTCTTAACAAAAACAAGTAGGTACTGTCACATAACTCCTGTCCTGGCATCATTACATTGGCTGCCCATTCAGGCTAGAGCCGATTTTAAAGTTCTTCTCTTAACTTATAAGGCATTAAATGGACTTGCACCTTCTTATTTAACTGATCTACTTTTTCCCTACATTCCGCCACGTCCACTCCGTTCTCTTAGTTCTAACCTCCTTGTCATCCCACCAATCAATAAAAAGTCTGCTGGTGGCAGGGCCTTTTCCTACCGTGCTCCTTTTCTATGGAATGGCCTCCCACTATGTATCAAAGAAGCTTCATCCACTGCAATTTTCAAGTCCCGTCTTAAAACATACCTTTTTACTCAATACTTTGGTTTAAACTAATTTTTAACTGTTTTATCATATTCCTGTGGTGTTTTAATATTGTTTTAATATTGTTATTATTGTACTTGATATTTTGTAAAGTGTATTGAGACCATGTACCATGGTGATTTTGCACTTTAAATAATAAATTGATTG